>NW_027463422.1:0-148122 GCF_050947455.1 Rhinoderma darwinii | reverse complement strand
GGGATGATGGCTGGTATATATAGTAACAGGGATGATGGCTGGTATATATAGTAACAGGGATGATGTCAGGTATATATAGTAACAGCGATGATGGCTGGTATATATAGTAACAGGGATGATGGCTGGTATATATAGTAACAGGGATGATGGCAGGTATATATAGTAACAGGGATGATGACAGGTATATACAGTAACAGGGATGATGGCTGGTATATATAGTAACAGGGATGATGGCAGGTATATATAGTAACAGGGATGATGGCTGGTGTATATATAGTAACAGGGATGATGGCAGGTACATATAGTAACAGGGATGATGGCTGGTATATATAGTAACAGGGATGATGGCAGGCGTATATAGTAACAGGGATGATGGCTGGTATATATAGTAACAGGGATGATGGCAGGTATATATAGTAACAGGGATGATGGCTGGTATATATAGTAACAGGGATGATGGCTGGTATATATAGTAACGGGGATGATGGCTGGTATATATAGTAACGGGGATGATGGCAGGTATATATAGTAACGGGGATGATGGCTGGTGTATATATAGTAACGGGGATGATGGCAGGTATATATAGTAACGGGGATGATGGCTGGTATATATAGTAACGGGGATGATGGCTGGTATATATAGTAACAGGGATGATGGCTGGTATATATAGTAACGGGGATGATAGCAGGTATATATAGTAACGGGGATGATGGCTGGTATATACAGTAACAGGGATGATGGCTGGTATATATAGTAACAAGTATGATGGCTGGTATATATAGTAACAGGGATGATGGCAGGTATATATAGTAACAGGGATGATGGCTGGTATATACAGTAACAGGGATGATGGCTGGTATATATAGTAACAAGGATGATGGCTGGTATATATAGTAACAGGGATGATGGCTGGTATATATAGTAACAGGGATGATGGCAGGTATATACAGTAACAGGGATGATGGCTGGTATATATAGTAACAGGGATGATGGCAGGTATATGTAGTAACAGGGATGATGGCAGGTATATATAGTAACAGGGATGATGGCTGGTATATATAGTAACAGGGATGATGGCTGGTATATATAGTAACAGGGATGATGGCAGGTATATATAGTAACAGGGATGATGGCTGGTATATATAGTACCATAAATGATGGCTGGTATATATAGTAACATGGATGATGGCTGGTATATATAGTAACATGGATGATGGCAGGTATATATAGTAACAGGGATGATGGCTGATATATATAGTAACAGGGATGATGGCTGGTATATATAGTAACAGGGATGATGTCTGGTATATATATTAACAGGGATGATGGCTGGTATATATAGTAACAGGGATGATGGCAGGTATATATAGTAACAGGGATGATGGCAGGTATATATAGTAACAGGGATGATGGCAGGTATATATAGTAACAGGGATGATGGCTGGTGTATATATAGTAACGGGGATGATGGCTGGTATATATAGTAACAGGGATGATGGCTGGTATATATAGTAACAGATGATGGCTGGTATATATAGTAACAGGGATGATGGCAGGTATATATAGTAACAGATGATGGCTGGTATATATAGTAACGGGGATGATGGCAGGTATATATAGTAACGGGGATAATGGCAGGTATATATAGTAACAGGGATGATGGCAGGTATATATAGTAACAGGGATGATGGCTGGTATATATAGTACCATAAATGATGGCTGGTATATATAGTAACAGGGATGATGGCTGGTATATATAGTAACATGGATGATGGCAGGTATATATAGTAACAGGGATGATGGCTGGTATATATAGTAACAGGGATGATGTCTGGTATATATATAGTAACAGGGATGATGTCTGGTATATATAGTAACAGGGATGATGGCAGGTATATATAGTAACAGGGATGATGGCTGGTATATATAGTAACAGGGATGATGGCAGGTATATATAGTAACAGGGATGATGGCTGGTATATATAGTAACAGGGATGATGGCTGGTATATATAGTAACAGGGATGATGGCAGGTATATATAGTAACAGGGATGATGGCTGGTATATATAGTAACAGGGATGATGGCTGGTATATATAGTAACAGGGATGATGGCAGGTATATATAGTAACAGGGATGATGGCAGGTATATATAGTAACAGGGATGATGGCAGGTATATACAGTAACAGGGATGATGGTTGGTATATATAGTAACAGGGATGATGGCTGGTATATATAGTAACAGGGATGATGGCAGGTATATATAGTAACAGGGATGATGGCTGGTATATATAGTAACAGGGATGATGGCTGGTATATATAGTAACGGGGATGATGGCTGGTATATATAGTAACGGGGATGATGGCAGGTATATATAGTAACGGGGATGATGGCTGGTGTATATATAGTAACGGGGATGATGGCAGGTATATATAGTAACGGGGATGATGGCTGGTATATATAGTAACGGGGATGATGGCTGGTATATATAGTAACGGGGATGATGGCTGGTATATATAGTAACGGGGATGATGGCAGGTATATATAGTAACGGGGATGATGGCTGGTATATACAGTAACAGGGATGATGGCTGGTATATATAGTAACAAGTATGATGGCTGGTATATATAGTAACAGGGATGATGGCAGGTATATATAGTAACAGGGATGATGGCTGGTATATACAGTAACAGGGATGATGGCTGGTATATATAGTAACAAGGATGATGGCTGGTATATATAGTAACAGGGATGATGGCTGGTATATATAGTAACAGGGATGATGGCAGGTATATACAGTAACAGGGATGATGGCTGGTATATATAGTAACAGGGATGATGGCAGGTATATGTAGTAACAGGGATGATGGCAGGTATATATAGTAACAGGGATGATGGCTGGTATATATAGTAACAGGGATGATGGCTGGTATATATAGTAACAGGGATGATGGCAGGTATATATAGTAACAGGGATGATGGCTGGTATATATAGTAACAGGAATGATGGCTGGTATATATAGTAACAGGGATGATGGCTGGTATATATAGTAACAGGGATGATGGCAGGTATATATAGTAGCAGGGATGATGGCTGGTATATATAGTAACAGGGATGATGGCAGGTATATATAGTAACAGGGATGATGGCTGGTATATATAGTAACAGGGATGATGGCTGGTATATATAGTAACAGGGATGATGGCTGGTATATATAGTAACAGGGATGATGGCAGGTATATATAGTAACGGATGATGGCTGGTATATATAGTAACAGGGATGATGGCTGGTATATATAGTAACAGGGATGATGGCAGGTATATATAGTAGCAGGGATGATGGCTGGTATATATAGTAACAGGGATGATGGCAGGTATATATAGTAACAGGGATGATGGCTGGTATATATAGTAACAGGGATGATGGCTGGTATATATAGTAACAGGGATGATGGCTGGTATATATAGTAACAGGGATGATGGCAGGTATATATAGTAACGGATGATGGCTGGTATATATAGTAACAGGGATGATGGCAGGTATATATAGTAACAGGGATGATGGCTGGTATATATAGTAACAGGGATGATGGCTGGTATATATAGTAACAGGGATGATGGCTGGTATATATAGTAACAGGGATGATGGCTGGTATATATAGTAACAGGGATGATGGCTGGTATATATAGCAACAGGGATGATGGCATGTATATATAGTAACAGGGATGATGGCTGGTATATATAGTAACAGGGATGATGGCTGGTATATATAGTAACAGGGATGATGGCTGGTATATATAGTAACAGGGATGATGGCTGGTGTATATATAGTAACAGGGATGATGGCAGGTACATATAGTAACAGGGATGATGGCTGGTATATATAGTAACAGGGATGATGGCAGGCGTATATAGTAACAGGGATGATGGCTGGTATATATAGTAACAGGGATGATGGCTGGTATATATAGTAACAGGGATGATGGCAGGCGTATATAGTAACAGGGATGATGGCTGGTATATATAGTAACAGGGATGATGGCTGGTATATATAGTAACAGGGATGATGGCAGGTATATATAGTAACAGCGATGATGGCTGGTATATATAGTAACAGGGATGATGGCTGGTATATATAGTAACAGGGATGATGGCAGGTATATATAGTAACAGGGATGATGACAGGTATATACAGTAACAGGGATGATGGCTGGTATATATAGTAACAGGGATGATGGCAGGTATATATAGTAACAGGGATGATGGCTGGTGTATATATAGTAACAGGGATGATGGCAGGTACATATAGTAACAGGGATGATGGCTGGTATATATAGTAACAGGGATGATGGCAGGCGTATATAGTAACAGGGATGATGGCTGGTATATATAGTAACAGGGATGATGGCAGGTATATATAGTAACAGGGATGATGGCTGGTATATATAGTAACAGGGATGATGGCTGGTATATATAGTAACGGGGATGATGGCTGGTATATATAGTAACGGGGATGATGGCAGGTATATATAGTAACGGGGATGATGGCTGGTGTATATATAGTAACGGGGATGATGGCAGGTATATATAGTAACGGGGATGATGGCTGGTATATATATAGTAACGGGGATGATGGCTGGTATATATAGTAACAGGGATGATGGCTGGTATATATAGTAACGGGGATGATAGCAGGTATATATAGTAACGGGGATGATGGCTGGTATATACAGTAACAGGGATGATGGCTGGTATATATAGTAACAAGTATGATGGCTGGTATATATAGTAACAGGGATGATGGCAGGTATATATAGTAACAGGGATGATGGCTGGTATATACAGTAACAGGGATGATGGCTGGTATATATAGTAACAAGGATGATGGCTGGTATATATAGTAACAGGGATGATGGCTGGTATATATAGTAACAGGGATGATGGCAGGTATATACAGTAACAGGGATGATGGCTGGTATATATAGTAACAGGGATGATGGCAGGTATATGTAGTAACAGGGATGATGGCAGGTATATATAGTAACAGGGATGATGGCTGGTATATATAGTAACAGGGATGATGGCTGGTATATATAGTAACAGGGATGATGGCAGGTATATATAGTAACAGGGATGATGGCTGGTATATATAGTAACATGGATGATGGCTGGTATATATAGTAACAGGGATGATGGCTGGTATATATAGTAACAGGGATGATGGCAGGTATATATAGTAACAGGGATGATGGCTGGTATATATAGTAACAGGGATGATGGCTGGTATATATAGTAACAGGGATGATGGCTGGTATATATAGTAACAGGGATGATGGCAGGTATATATAGTAGCAGGGATGATGGCTGGTATATATAGTAACAGGGATGATGGCAGGTATATATAGTAACGGATGATGGCTGGTATATACAGTAACAGGGATGATGGCTGGTATATATAGTAACAAGGATGATGGCTGGTATATATAGTAACAGGGATGATGGCTGGTATATATAGTAACGGGGATGATGGCTGGTATATATAGTAACGGGGATGATAGCAGGTATATATAGTAACGGGGATGATGGCTGGTATATACAGTAACAGGGATGATGGCTGGTATATATAGTAACAAGTATGATGGCTGGTATATATAGTAACAGGGATGATGGCAGGTATATTTAGTAACAGGGATGATGGCTGGTATATATAGTACCATAAATGATGGCTGGTATATATAGTAACAGGGATGATGGCTGGTATATATAGTAACATGGATGATGGCAGGTATATATAGTAACAGGGATGATGGCTGGCATATATAGTAACAGGGATGATGGCTGGTATATATAGTAACAGGGATGATGGCAGGTATATATAGTAACAGGGATGGTGGCTGGTATATATAGTAACAGGGATGATGGCTGGTATATATAGTAACAGGGATGATGGCAGGTGTATATATAGTAACAGGGATGATGGCAGGTGTATATATAGTAACAGGGATGATGGCAGGTATATATAGTAACAGGGATGATGGCATGTATATATAGTAACAGGGATGATGCGAGGTATATATAGTAACAGGGATGATGGCAGGTATATATAGTAACAGGGATGATGGCAGGTATATATAGTAACAGGGATGATGACAGGTATATATAGTAACTGGGATGATGGCTGGTATATATAGTAACAGGGATGATGGCTGGTATATATAGTAACAGGGATGATGGCTGGTATATATAGTAACAGGGATGATGGCTGGTATATATAGTAACAGGGATGATGGCTGGTATATATAGTAACAGGGATGATGGCATGTATATATAGTAACAGGGATGATGGCAGGTACATATAGTAACAGGGATGATGGCTGGTATATATAGTAACAGGGATGATGGCAGGTGTATATATAGTAACAGGGATGATGGCAGGTGTATATATAGTAACAGGGATGATGGCTGGTATATATAGTAACATGGATGATGGCAGGCATGTATATATAGTAACAGGGATGATGGCTGGTATATATAGTAACAGGGATGATGGCTGGTATATATAGTAACAGGGATGATGGCTGGTATATATAGTAACAGGGATGATGGCTGGTGTATATAGTAACAGGGATGATGGCTGGTATATATAGTAACAGGGATGATGGCTGGTATATATAGTAACAGGGATGATGGCTGGTATATATAGTAACAGGGATGATGGCTGGTATATATAGTAACAGGGATGATGGCAGGCATATATAGTAACAGGGATGATGGCTGGTATATATAGTAACAGGGATGATGGCTGGTGTATATAGTAACAGGGATGATGGCTGGTATATATAGTAACAGGGATGATGGCTGGTATATATAGTAACAGGGATGATGGCTGGTATATATAGTAACAGGGATGATGGCTGGTATATATAGTAACAGGGATGATGGCTGGTATATATAGTAACAGGGATGATGGCTGGTATATATAGTAACAGGGATGATGGCTGGTATATATAGTAACAGGGATGATGGCTGGTATATATAGTAACAGGGATGATGGCTGGTATATATAGTAACAGGGATGATGGCTGGTATATATAGTAACAGGGATGATGGCTGGTATATATAGTAACAGGAATGATGGCTGGTATATATAGTAACAGGGATGATGGCTGGTGTATATAGTAACAGGGATGATGGCTGGTATATATAGTAACAGGGATGATGGCTGGTATATATAGTAACAGGGATGATGGCAGGTGTATATATAGTAACAGGGATGATGGCAGGTGTATATATAGTAACAGGGATGATGGCAGGTATATATAGTAACAGGGATGATGGCTGGTATATATAGTAACAGGGATGATGGCTGGTATATATAGTAACAGGGATGATGGCTGGTATATATAGTAACGGATGATGGCTGGTATATATAGTAACAGGGATGATGGCAGGTGTATATATAGTAACAGGGATGATGGCAGGTGTATATATAGTAACAGGGATGATGGCAGGTATATATAGTAACAGGGATGATGGCAGGTATATATAGTAACAGATGATGGCTGGTATATATAGTAACGGGGATGATGGCAGGTATATATAGTAACGGGGATAATGGCAGGTATATATAGTAACAGGGATGATGGCAGGTATATATAGTAACAGGGATGATGGCTGGTATATATAGTACCATAAATGATGGCTGGTATATATAGTAACAGGGATGATGGCTGGTATATATAGTAACATGGATGATGGCAGGTATATATAGTAACAGGGATGATGGCTGGTATATATAGTAACAGGGATGATGGCTGGTATATATATAGTAACAGGGATGATGTCTGGTATATATAGTAACAGGGATGATGGCAGGTATATATAGTAACAGGGATGATGGCTGGTATATATAGTAACAGGGATGATGTCTGGTATATATAGTAACAGGGATGATGGCTGGTATATATAGTAACAGGGATGATGGCAGGTATATATAGTAACAGGGATGATGGCAGGTATATATAGTAACAGGGATGATGGCTGGTATATATAGTAACAGGGATGATGGCTGGTATATATAGTAATAGGGATGATGGCTGGTATATATATTAACAGGGATGATGGCTGGTATATATAGTAACAGGGATGATGGCAGCTATATATAGTAACAGGGATGATGGCTGGTATATATAGTAACAGGGATGATGGCTGGTATATATAGTAACAGGGATGATGGCTGGTATATATAGTAACGGGGATGATGGCTGGTATATATAGTAACGGGGATGATGGCAGGTATATATAGTAACTGGGATGATGGCTGGTGTATATATAGTAACGGGGATGATGGCAGGTATATATAGTAACGGGGATGATGGCTGGTATATATAGTAACGGGGATGATGGCTGGTATATATAGTAACGGGGATGATGGCTGGTATATATAGTAACGGGGATGATAGCAGGTATATATAGTAACGGGGATGATGGCTGGTATATACAGTAACAGGGATGATGGCTGGTATATATAGTAACAAGTATGATGGCTGGTATATATAGTAACAGGGATGATGGCAGGTATATATAGTAACAGGGATGATGGCTGGTATATACAGTAACAGGGATGATGGCTGGTATATATAGTAACAAGGATGATGGCTGGTATATATAGTAACAGGGATGATGGCTGGTATATATAGTAACAGGGATGATGGCAGGTATATACAGTAACAGGGATGATGGCTGGTATATATAGTAACAGGGATGATGGCAGGTATATATAGTAACAGGGATGATGGCTGGTATATATAGTACCATAAATGATGGCTGGTATATATAGTAACAGGGATGATGGCTGGTATATATAGTAACAGGGATGATGGCTGGTATATATAGTAACATGGATGATGGCAGGTATATATAGTAACAGGGATGATGGCTGGTATATATAGTAACAGGGATGATGGCTGGCATATATAGTAACAGGGATGATGGCTGGTATATATAGTAACAGGGATGATGGCAGGTATATATAGTAACAGGGATGATGACTGGTATATATAGTAACAGGGATGATGGCAGGTATATATAGTAACAGGGATGATGGCTGGTATATATAGTAACAGGGATGATGGCTGGTATATATAGTAACAGGGATGATGGCTGGTATATATAGTAACAGGGATGATGGCTGGTATATATAGTAACAGGGATGATGGCTGGTATATATAGTAACAGGGATGATGGCTGGTATATATAGTAACAGGGATGATGGCTGGTATATATAGTAACAGGGATGATGGCTGGTATATATAGTAACAGGGATGATGGCTGGTATATATAGTAACAGGGATGATGGCATGTATATATAGTAACAGGGATGATGGCTGGTATATATAGTAACAGGGATGATGGCTGGTATATATAGTAACAGGGATGATGGCTGGTATATATAGTAACAGGGATGATGGCAGGTATATATAGTAACAGGGATGATGGCTGGTATATATAGTAACATGGATGATGGCAGGCATGTATATATAGTAACAGGGATGATGGCTGGTATATATAGTAACAGGGATGATGGCTGGTATATATAGTAACAGGGATGATGGCTGGTGTATATAGTAACAGGGATGATGGCTGGTGTATATAGTAACAGGGATGATGGCTGGTATATATAGTAACAGGGATGATGGCTGGTATATATAGTAACAGGGATGATGGCTGGTATATATAGTAACAGGGATGATGGCAGGCATATATAGTAACAGGGATGATGGCTGGTATATATAGTAACAGGGATGATGGCTGGTGTATATAGTAACAGGGATGATGGCTGGTATATATAGTAACAGGGATGATGGCTGGTATATATAGTAACAGATGATGGCTGGTATATATAGTAACAGGGATGATGGCAGGTATATATAGTAACAGATGATGGCTGGTATATATAGTAACGGGGATGATGGCAGGTATATATAGTAACGGGGATAATGGCAGGTATATATAGTAACAGGGATGATGGCAGGTATATATAGTAACAGGGATGATGGCTGGTATATATAGTACCATAAATGATGGCTGGTATATATAGTAACAGGGATGATGGCTGGTATATATAGTAACATGGATGATGGCAGGTATATATAGTAACAGGGATGATGGCTGGTATATATAGTAACAGGGATGATGTCTGGTATATATATAGTAACAGGGATGATGTCTGGTATATATAGTAACAGGGATGATGGCAGGTATATATAGTAACAGGGATGATGGCTGGTATATATAGTAACAGGGATGATGGCAGGTATATATAGTAACAGGGATGATGGCTGGTATATATAGTAACAGGGATGATGGCTGGTATATATAGTAACAGGGATGATGGCAGGTATATATAGTAACAGGGATGATGGCTGGTATATATAGTAACAGGGATGATGGCTGGTATATATAGTAACAGGGATGATGGCAGGTATATATAGTAACAGGGATGATGGCTGGTATATATAGTAACAGGGATGATGGCAGGTATATATAGTAACAGGGATGATGGCAGGTATATACAGTAACAGGGATGATGGTTGGTATATATAGTAACAGGGATGATGGCTGGTATATATAGTAACAGGGATGATGGCAGGTATATATAGTAACAGGGATGATGGCTGGTATATATAGTAACAGGGATGATGGCTGGTATATATAGTAACGGGGATGATGGCTGGTATATATAGTAACGGGGATGATGGCAGGTATATATAGTAACGGGGATGATGGCTGGTGTATATATAGTAACGGGGATGATGGCAGGTATATATAGTAACGGGGATGATGGCTGGTATATATAGTAACGGGGATGATGGCTGGTATATATAGTAACGGGGATGATGGCTGGTATATATAGTAACGGGGATGATAGCAGGTATATATAGTAACGGGGATGATGGCTGGTATATACAGTAACAGGGATGATGGCTGGTATATATAGTAACAAGTATGATGGCTGGTATATATAGTAACAGGGATGATGGCAGGTATATATAGTAACAGGGATGATGGCTGGTATATACAGTAACAGGGATGATGGCTGGTATATATAGTAACAAGGATGATGGCTGGTATATATAGTAACAGGGATGATGGCTGGTATATATAGTAACAGGGATGATGGCAGGTATATACAGTAACAGGGATGATGGCTGGTATATATAGTAACAGGGATGATGGCAGGTATATGTAGTAACAGGGATGATGGCAGGTATATATAGTAACAGGGATGATGGCTGGTATATATAGTAACAGGGATGATGGCTGGTATATATAGTAACAGGGATGATGGCAGGTATATATAGTAACAGGGATGATGGCTGGTATATATAGTAACAGGGATGATGGCTGGTATATATAGTAACAGGGATGATGGCTGGTATATATAGTAACAGGGATGATGGCAGGTATATATAGTAGCAGGGATGATGGCTGGTATATATAGTAACAGGGATGATGGCAGGTATAAATAGTAACAGGGATGATAGCAGGTATATATAGTAACAGGGATGATGGCTGGTATATACAGTAACAGGGATAATGGCTGGTATATATAGTAACAAGGATGATGGCTGGTATATATAGTAACAGGGATGATGGCTGGTATATATAGTAACAGGGATGATGGCAGGTATATACAGTAACGGATGATGGCTGGTATATATAGTAACAGGGATGATGGCAGGTATATGTAGTAACAGGGATGATGGCAGGTATATATAGTAACAGGGATGATGGCTGGTATATATAGTAACAGGGATGATGGCTGGTATATATAGTAACAGGGATGATGGCAGGTATATATAGTAACAGGGATGATGGCTGGTATATATAGTAACAGGGATGATGGCTGGTATATATAGTAACAGGGATGATGGCAGGTGTATATATAGTAACAGGGATGATGGCAGGTATATATAGTAACAGGGATGATGGCTGGTATATATAGTACCATAAATGATGGCTGGTATATATAGTAACATGGATGATGGCTGGTATATATAGTAACATGGATGATGGCAGGTATATATAGTAACAGGGATGATGGCTGATATATATAGTAACAGGGATGATGGCTGGTATATATAGTAACAGGGATGATGTCTGGTATATATATTAACAGGGATGATGGCTGGTATATATAGTAACAGGGATGATGGCAGGTATATATAGTAACAGGGATGATGGCAGGTATATATAGTAACAGGGATGATGGCAGGTATATATAGTAACAGGGATGATGGCTGGTATATATAGTAACGGGGATGATGGCTGGTATATATAGTAACAGGGATGATGGCTGGTATATATAGTAACAGGGATGATGGCTGGTATATATAGTAACAGGGATGATGGCAGGTATATATAGTAACAGGGATGATGGCTGGTATATATAGTAACAGGGATGATGGCTGGTATATATAGTAACAGGGATGATGGCTGGTATATATAGTAACAGGGATGATGGCTGGTATATATAGTAACAGGGATGATGGCAGGCATATATAGTAACAGGGATGATGGCTGGTATATATAGTAACAGGGATGATGGCTGGTATATATAGTAACAGGGATGATGGCAGGTATATATAGTAACAGGGATGATGGCTGGTATATATAGTAACAGGGATAATGGCTGGTATATATAGTAACAGGGATGATGGCTGGTATATATAGTAACAGGGATGATGGCTGGTGTATATAGTAACAGGGATGATGGCTGGTATATATAGTAACAGGGATGATGGCTGGTATATATATAGTAACAGGGATGATGGCAGGTGTATATATAGTAACAGGGATGATGGCAGGTATATATAGTAACAGGGATGATTTCTGGTATATATAGTAACAGGGATGATGGCTGGTATATATAGTAACAGGGATGATGGCAGGTATATATAGTAACGGATGATGGCTGGTATATATAGTAACGGGGATGATGGCAGGTATATATAGTAACAGGGATGATGGCAGGTATATATAGTAACAGGGATGATGGCAGGTATATATAGTAACAGGGATGATGGCAGGTATATATAGTAACGGATGATGGCTGGTATATATAGTAACGGGGATGATGGCAGGTATATATAGTAACGGGGATAATGGCAGGTATATATAGTAACAGGGATGATGGCAGGTATATATAGTAACAGGGATGATGGCAGGTATATATAGTAATAGGGATGATGGCAGGTATATATAGTAACAGGGATGATGGCTGGTATATATAGTAACAGGGATGATGGCTGGTATATATAGTACCATAAATGATGGCTGGTATATATAGTAACAGGGATGATGGCTGGTATATATAGTAACATGGATGATGGCAGGTATATATAGTAACAGGGATGATGGCTGGTATATATAGTAACAGGGATGATGGCTGGTATATATATAGTAACAGGGATGATGTCTGGTATATATAGTAACAGGGATGATGGCAGGTATATATAGTAACAGGGATGATGGCTGGTATATATAGTAACAGGGATGATGGCTGGTATATATATTAACAGGGATGATGGCTGGTATATATAGTAACAGGGATGATGGCAGGTATATATAGTAACAGGGATGATGGCAGGTATATATAGTAACAGGGATGATGGCTGGTATATATAGTAACAGGGATGATGGCTGGTATATATAGTAACAGGGATGATGGCTGGTATATATAGTAACAGGGATGATGGCTGGTATATATAGTAACAGGGATGATGGCTGGTATATATAGTAACAGGGATGATGGCAGGTATATATAGTAACAGGGATGATGGCTGGTATATATAGTAACAGCGATGATGGCTGGTATATATAGTAACAGGGATGATGGCTGGTATATATAGTAACAGGGATGATGGCTGGTATATATAGTAACAGGGATGATGGCAGGTATATATAGTAACAGGGATGATGGCTGGTATATATAGTAACAGGGATGATGGCTGGTATATATAGTAACAGGGATGATGGCAGGTATATATAGTAACAGGGATGATGGCTGGTATATATAGTAACAGGGATGATGGCTGGTATATATAGTAACAGGGATGATGGCTGGTATATATAGTAACAGCGATGATGGCTGGTATATATAGTAACAGGGATGATGGCTGGTATATATAGTAACAGGGATGATGGCAGGTATATATAGTAACAGGGATGATGGCAGATATATACAGTAACAGGGATGATGGCTGGTATATATAGTAACAGGGATGATGGCAGGTACATATAGTAACAGGGATGATGGCAGGTATATATAGTAACAGGGATGATGGCTGGTGTATATATAGTAACAGGGATGATGGCAGGTACATATAGTAACAGGGATGATGGCTGGTATATATAGTAACAGGGATGATGGCAGGCGTATATAGTAACAGGGATGATGGCTGGTATATATAGTAACAGGGATGATGGCAGGTATATATAGTAACAGGGATGATGGCTGGTATATATAGTAACAGGGATGATGGCTGGTATATATAGTAACAGGGATGATGGCTGGTATATATAGTAACGGGGATGATGGCAGGTATATATAGTAACGGGGATGATGGCTGGTGTATATATAGTAACGGGGATGATGGCAGGTATATATTGTAACGGGGATGATGGCTGGTATATATAGTAACGGGGATGATGGCTGGTATATATAGTAACGGGGATGATGGCTGGTATATATAGTAACAGGGATGATAGCAGGTATATATAGTAACGGGGATGATGGCTGGTATATACAGTAACAGGGATGATGGCTGGTATATATAGTAACAAGTATGATGGCTGGTATATATAGTAACAGGGATGATGGCAGGTATATATAGTAACAGGGATGATAGCAGGTATATATAGTAACAGGGATGATGGCTGGTATATACAGTAACAGGGATGATGACTGGTATATATAGTAACAAGGATGATGGCTGGTATATATAGTAACAGGGATGATGGCTGGTATATATAGTAACAGGGATGATGGCAGGTATATACAGTAACAGGGATGATGGCTGGTATATATAGTAACAGGGATGATGGCAGGTATATGTAGTAACAGGGATGATGGCAGGTATATATAGTAACAGGGATGATTGCTGGTATATATAGTAACAGGGATGATGGCTGGTGTATATATAGTAACAGGGATGATGGCAGGTATATATAGTAACAGGGATGATGGCTGGTATATATAGTAACAGGGATGATGGCTGGTATATATAGTAACAGGGATGATGGCTGGTATATATAGTAACATGGATGATGGCAGGTATATATAGTAGCAGGGATGATGGCAGGTATATATAGTAACAGGGATGATGGCTGGTATATATAGTAACAGGGATGATGGCTGGTGTATATAGTAACAGGGATGATGGCAGGTATATATAGTAACAGGGATGATGGCTGGTATATATAATAACAGGGATGATGGCTGGTATATATAGTAACAGGGATGATGGCTGGTATATATAGTAACGGATGATGGCTGGTATATATAGTAACAGGGATGATGGCAGGTATATATAGTAACAGGGATGATGGCTGGTATATATAGTAACAGGGATGATGGCTGGTATATATAGTAACAGGGATGATGGCAGGTATATATAGTAACAGGGATGATGGCTGGTATATATAGTAACAGGGATGATGGCTGGTATATATAGTAACAGGGATGATGGCTGGTGTATATATAGTAACAGGGATGATGGCAGGTACATATAGTAACAGGGATGATGGCTGGTATATATAGTAACAGGGATGATGGCAGGCGTATATAGTAACAGGGATGATGGCTGGTATATATAGTAACAGGGATGATGGCTGGTATATATAGTAACAGGGATGATGGCAGGCGTATATAGTAACAGGGATGATGGCTGGTATATATAGTAACAGGGATGATGGCTGGTATATATAGTAACAGGGATGATGTCAGGTATATATAGTAACAGCGATGATGGCTGGTATATATAGTAACAGGGATGATGGCTGGTATATATAGTAACAGGGATGATGGCAGGTATATATAGTAACAGGGATGATGACAGGTATATACAGTAACAGGGATGATGGCTGGTATATATAGTAACAGGGATGATGGCAGGTATATATAGTAACAGGGATGATGGCTGGTGTATATATAGTAACAGGGATGATGGCAGGTACATATAGTAACAGGGATGATGGCTGGTATATATAGTAACAGGGATGATGGCAGGCGTATATAGTAACAGGGATGATGGCTGGTATATATAGTAACAGGGATGATGGCAGGTATATATAGTAACAGGGATGATGGCTGGTATATATAGTAACAGGGATGATGGCTGGTATATATAGTAACGGGGATGATGGCTGGTATATATAGTAACGGGGATGATGGCAGGTATATATAGTAACGGGGATGATGGCTGGTGTATATATAGTAACGGGGATGATGGCAGGTATATATAGTAACGGGGATGATGGCTGGTATATATAGTAACGGGGATGATGGCTGGTATATATAGTAACAGGGATGATGGCTGGTATATATAGTAACGGGGATGATAGCAGGTATATATAGTAACGGGGATGATGGCTGGTATATACAGTAACAGGGATGATGGCTGGTATATATAGTAACAAGTATGATGGCTGGTATATATAGTAACAGGGATGATGGCAGGTATATATAGTAACAGGGATGATGGCTGGTATATACAGTAACAGGGATGATGGCTGGTATATATAGTAACAAGGATGATGGCTGGTATATATAGTAACAGGGATGATGGCTGGTATATATAGTAACAGGGATGATGGCAGGTATATACAGTAACAGGGATGATGGCTGGTATATATAGTAACAGGGATGATGGCAGGTATATGTAGTAACAGGGATGATGGCAGGTATATATAGTAACAGGGATGATGGCTGGTATATATAGTAACAGGGATGATGGCTGGTATATATAGTAACAGGGATGATGGCAGGTATATATAGTAACAGGGATGATGGCTGGTATATATAGTACCATAAATGATGGCTGGTATATATAGTAACATGGATGATGGCTGGTATATATAGTAACATGGATGATGGCAGGTATATATAGTAACAGGGATGATGGCTGATATATATAGTAACAGGGATGATGGCTGGTATATATAGTAACAGGGATGATGTCTGGTATATATATTAACAGGGATGATGGCTGGTATATATAGTAACAGGGATGATGGCAGGTATATATAGTAACAGGGATGATGGCAGGTATATATAGTAACAGGGATGATGGCAGGTATATATAGTAACAGGGATGATGGCTGGTGTATATATAGTAACGGGGATGATGGCTGGTATATATAGTAACAGGGATGATGGCTGGTATATATAGTAACAGGGATGATGGCTGGTATATATAGTAACAGGGATGATGGCAGGTATATATAGTAACAGGGATGATGGCTGGTATATATAGTAACAGGGATGATGGCTGGTATATATAGTAACAGGGATGATGGCTGGTATATATAGTAACAGGGATGATGGCTGGTATATATAGTAACAGGGATGATGGCAGGCATATATAGTAACAGGGATGATGGCTGGTATATATAGTAACAGGGATGATGGCTGGTATATATAGTAACAGGGATGATGGCAGGTATATATAGTAACAGGGATGATGGCTGGTATATATAGTAACAGGGATAATGGCTGGTATATATAGTAACAGGGATGATGGCTGGTATATATAGTAACAGGGATGATGGCTGGTGTATATAGTAACAGGGATGATGGCTGGTATATATAGTAACAGGGATGATGGCTGGTATATATATAGTAACAGGGATGATGGCAGGTGTATATATAGTAACAGGGATGATGGCAGGTATATATAGTAACAGGGATGATTTCTGGTATATATAGTAACAGGGATGATGGCTGGTATATATAGTAACAGGGATGATGGCAGGTATATATAGTAACGGATGATGGCTGGTATATATAGTAACGGGGATGATGGCAGGTATATATAGTAACAGGGATGATGGCAGGTATATATAGTAACAGGGATGATGGCAGGTATATATAGTAACAGGGATGATGGCAGGTATATATAGTAACGGATGATGGCTGGTATATATAGTAACGGGGATGATGGCAGGTATATATAGTAACGGGGATAATGGCAGGTATATATAGTAACAGGGATGATGGCAGGTATATATAGTAACAGGGATGATGGCAGGTATATATAGTAATAGGGATGATGGCAGGTATATATAGTAACAGGGATGATGGCTGGTATATATAGTAACAGGGATGATGGCTGGTATATATAGTACCATAAATGATGGCTGGTATATATAGTAACAGGGATGATGGCTGGTATATATAGTAACATGGATGATGGCAGGTATATATAGTAACAGGGATGATGGCTGGTATATATAGTAACAGGGATGATGGCTGGTATATATATAGTAACAGGGATGATGTCTGGTATATATAGTAACAGGGATGATGGCAGGTATATATAGTAACAGGGATGATGGCTGGTATATATAGTAACAGGGATGATGGCTGGTATATATATTAACAGGGATGATGGCTGGTATATATAGTAACAGGGATGATGGCAGGTATATATAGTAACAGGGATGATGGCAGGTATATATAGTAACAGGGATGATGGCTGGTATATATAGTAACAGGGATGATGGCTGGTATATATAGTAACAGGGATGATGGCTGGTATATATAGTAACAGGGATGATGGCTGGTATATATAGTAACAGGGATGATGGCTGGTATATATAGTAACAGGGATGATGGCAGGTATATATAGTAACAGGGATGATGGCTGGTATATATAGTAACAGCGATGATGGCTGGTATATATAGTAACAGGGATGATGGCTGGTATATATAGTAACAGGGATGATGGCTGGTATATATAGTAACAGGGATGATGGCAGGTATATATAGTAACAGGGATGATGGCTGGTATATATAGTAACAGGGATGATGGCTGGTATATATAGTAACAGGGATGATGGCAGGTATATATAGTAACAGGGATGATGGCTGGTATATATAGTAACAGGGATGATGGCTGGTATATATAGTAACAGGGATGATGGCTGGTATATATAGTAACAGCGATGATGGCTGGTATATATAGTAACAGGGATGATGGCTGGTATATATAGTAACAGGGATGATGGCAGGTATATATAGTAACAGGGATGATGGCAGATATATACAGTAACAGGGATGATGGCTGGTATATATAGTAACAGGGATGATGGCAGGTACATATAGTAACAGGGATGATGGCAGGTATATATAGTAACAGGGATGATGGCTGGTGTATATATAGTAACAGGGATGATGGCAGGTATATATAGTAACAGGGATGATGGCTGGTATATATAGTAACAGGGATGATGGCTGGTATATATAGTAACAGGGATGATGGCTGGTGTATATATAGTAACAGGGATGATGGCAGGTACATATAGTAACAGGGATGATGGCTGGTATATATAGTAACAGGGATGATGGCAGGCGTATATAGTAACAGGGATGATGGCTGGTATATATAGTAACAGGGATGATGGCTGGTATATATAGTAACAGGGATGATGGCAGGCGTATATAGTAACAGGGATGATGGCTGGTATATATAGTAACAGGGATGATGGCTGGTATATATAGTAACAGGGATGATGGCAGGTATATATAGTAACAGCGATGATGGCTGGTATATATAGTAACAGGGATGATGGCTGGTATATATAGTAACAGGGATGATGGCAGGTATATATAGTAACAGGGATGATGACAGGTATATACAGTAACAGGGATGATGGCTGGTATATATAGTAACAGGGATGATGGCAGGTATATATAGTAACAGGGATGATGGCTGGTGTATATATAGTAACAGGGATGATGGCAGGTACATATAGTAACAGGGATGATGGCTGGTATATATAGTAACAGGGATGATGGCAGGCGTATATAGTAACAGGGATGATGGCTGGTATATATAGTAACAGGGATGATGGCAGGTATATATAGTAACAGGGATGATGGCTGGTATATATAGTAACAGGGATGATGGCTGGTATATATAGTAACGGGGATGATGGCTGGTATATATAGTAACGGGGATGATGGCAGGTATATATAGTAACGGGGATGATGGCTGGTGTATATATAGTAACGGGGATGATGGCAGGTATATATAGTAACGGGGATGATGGCTGGTATATATAGTAACGGGGATGATGGCTGGTATATATAGTAACAGGGATGATGGCTGGTATATATAGTAACGGGGATGATAGCAGGTATATATAGTAACGGGGATGATGGCTGGTATATACAGTAACAGGGATGATGGCTGGTATATATAGTAACAAGTATGATGGCTGGTATATATAGTAACAGGGATGATGGCAGGTATATATAGTAACAGGGATGATGGCTGGTATATACAGTAACAGGGATGATGGCTGGTATATATAGTAACAAGGATGATGGCTGGTATATATAGTAACAGGGATGATGGCTGGTATATATAGTAACAGGGATGATGGCAGGTATATACAGTAACAGGGATGATGGCTGGTATATATAGTAACAGGGATGATGGCAGGTATATGTAGTAACAGGGATGATGGCAGGTATATATAGTAACAGGGATGATGGCTGGTATATATAGTAACAGGGATGATGGCTGGTATATATAGTAACAGGGATGATGGCAGGTATATATAGTAACAGGGATGATGGCTGGTATATATAGTAACATGGATGATGGCTGGTATATATAGTAACAGGGATGATGGCTGGTATATATAGTAACAGGGATGATGGCAGGTATATATAGTAGCAGGGATGATGGCTGGTATATATAGTAACAGGGATGATGGCAGGTATATATAGTAACAGGGATGATAGCAGGTATATATAGTAACAGGGATGATGGCTGGTATATACAGTAACAGGGATGATGGCTGGTATATATAGTAACAAGGATGATGGCTGGTATATATAGTAACAGGGATGATGGCTGGTATATATAGTAACAGGGATGATGGCAGGTATATACAGTAACAGGGATGATGGCTGGTATATATAGTAACAGGGATGATGGCAGGTATATGTAGTAACAGGGATGATGGCAGGTATATACAGTAACAGGGATGATGGTTGGTATATATAGTAACAGGGATGATGGCTGGTATATATAGTAACAGGGATGATGGCAGGTATATATAGTAACAGGGATGATGACAGGTATATACAGTAACAGGGATGATGGCTGGTATATATAGTAACAGGGATGATGGCAGGTATATATAGTAACAGGGATGATGGCTGGTGTATATATAGTAACAGGGATGATGGCAGGTACATATAGTAACAGGGATGATGGCTGGTATATATAGTAACAGGGATGATGGCAGGCGTATATAGTAACAGGGATGATGGCTGGTATATATAGTAACAGGGATGATGGCAGGTATATATAGTAACAGGGATGATGGCTGGTATATATAGTAACAGGGATGATGGCTGGTATATATAGTAACGGGGATGATGGCTGGTATATATAGTAACGGGGATGATGGCAGGTATATATAGTAACGGGGATGATGGCTGGTGTATATATAGTAACGGGGATGATGGCAGGTATATATAGTAACGGGGATGATGGCTGGTATATATAGTAACGGGGATGATGGCTGGTATATATAGTAACAGGGATGATGGCTGGTATATATAGTAACGGGGATGATAGCAGGTATATATAGTAACGGGGATGATGGCTGGTATATACAGTAACAGGGATGATGGCTGGTATATATAGTAACAAGTATGATGGCTGGTATATATAGTAACAGGGATGATGGCAGGTATATATAGTAACAGGGATGATGGCTGGTATATACAGTAACAGGGATGATGGCTGGTATATATAGTAACAAGGATGATGGCTGGTATATATAGTAACAGGGATGATGGCTGGTATATATAGTAACAGGGATGATGGCAGGTATATACAGTAACAGGGATGATGGCTGGTATATATAGTAACAGGGATGATGGCAGGTATATGTAGTAACAGGGATGATGGCAGGTATATATAGTAACAGGGATGATGGCTGGTATATATAGTAACAGGGATGATGGCTGGTATATATAGTAACAGGGATGATGGCAGGTATATATAGTAACAGGGATGATGGCTGGTATATATAGTAACATGGATGATGGCTGGTATATATAGTAACAGGGATGATGGCTGGTATATATAGTAACAGGGATGATGGCAGGTATATATAGTAGCAGGGATGATGGCTGGTATATATAGTAACAGG
This sequence comes from Rhinoderma darwinii, assembly GCF_050947455.1. Taxonomy (NCBI): domain Eukaryota; kingdom Metazoa; phylum Chordata; class Amphibia; order Anura; family Rhinodermatidae; genus Rhinoderma; species Rhinoderma darwinii. The sequence continues at coordinate 125,660 of NW_027463422.1, read as the reverse complement.
GATGATGGCAGGTATATATAGTAACAGGGATGATAGCAGGTATATATAGTAACAGGGATGATGGCTGGTATATACAGTAACAGGGATGATGGCTGGTATATATAGTAACAAGGATGATGGCTGGTATATATAGTAACAGGGATGATGGCTGGTATATATAGTAACAGGGATGATGGCAGGTATATACAGTAACAGGGATGATGGCTGGTATATATAGTAACAGGGATGATGGCAGGTATATGTAGTAACAGGGATGATGGCAGGTATATATAGTAACAGGGATGATGGCTGGTATATATAGTAACAGGGATGATGGCTGGTATATATAGTAACAGGGATGATGGCAGGTATATATAGTAACAGGGATGATGGCTGGTATATATAGTAACAGGGATGATGGCTGGTATATATAGTAACAGGGATGATGGCTGGTATATATAGTAACAGGGATGATGGCTGGTATATATAGTAACAGGGATGATGGCAGGCATATATAGTAACAGGGATGATGGCTGGTATATATAGTAACAGGGATGATGGCTGGTATATATAGTAACAGGGATGATGGCAGGTATATATAGTAACAGGGATGATGGCTGGTATATATAGTAACAGGGATGATGGCTGGTATATATAGTAACAGGGATGATGGCTGGTATATATAGTAACAGGGATGATGGCTGGTATATATAGTAACAGGGATGATGGCTGGTATATATAGTAACAGGGATGATGGCAGGTGTATATATAGTAACAGGGATGATGGCAGGTATATATAGTAACAGGGATGATGGCAGGTATATATAGTAACGGATGATGGCTGGTATATATAGTAACGGGGATGATGGCAGGTATATATAGTAACAAGGATGATGGCAGGTATATATAGTAACAGGGATGATGGCAGGTATATATAGTAACCGGGATGATGGCAGGTATATATAGTAACGGATGATGGCTGGTATATATAGTAACGGGGATGATGGCAGGTATATATAGTAATAGGGATGATGGCAGGTATATATAGTAACAGGGATGATGGCTGGTATATATAGTAACAGGGATGATGGCTGGTATATATAGTACCATAAATGATGGCTGGTATATATAGTAACAGGGATGATGGCTGGTATATATAGTAACATGGATGATGGCAGGTATATATAGTAACAGGGATGATGGCTGGTATATATAGTAACAGGGATGATGGCTGGTATATATATAGTAACAGGGATGATGTCTGGTATATATAGTAACAGGGATGATGGCAGGTATATATAGTAACAGGGATGATGGCTGGTATATATAGTAACAGGGATGATGGCTGGTATATATATTAACAGGGATGATGGCTGGTATATATAGTAACAGGGATGATGGCAGGTATATATAGTAACAGGGATGATGGCAGGTATATATAGTAACAGGGATGATGGCTGGTATATATAGTAACAGGGATGATGGCTGGTATATATAGTAACAGGGATGATGGCTGGTATATATAGTAACAGGGATGATGGCTGGTATATATAGTAACAGGGATGATGGCTGGTATATATAGTAACAGGGATGATGGCAGGTATATATAGTAACAGGGATGATGGCTGGTATATATAGTAACAGCGATGATGGCTGGTATATATAGTAACAGGGATGATGGCTGGTATATATAGTAACAGGGATGATGGCTGGTATATATAGTACCATAAATGATGGCTGGTATATATAGTAACAGGGATGATGGCTGGTATATATAGTAACATGGATGATGGCAGGTATATATAGTAACAGGGATGATGGCTGGTATATATAGTAACAGGGATGATGGCTGGTATATATATAGTAACAGGGATGATGTCTGGTATATATAGTAACAGGGATGATGGCAGGTATATATAGTAACAGGGATGATGGCTGGTATATATAGTAACAGGGATGATGGCTGGTATATATATTAACAGGGATGATGGCTGGTATATATAGTAACAGGGATGATGGCAGGTATATATAGTAACAGGGATGATGGCAGGTATATATAGTAACAGGGATGATGGCTGGTATATATAGTAACAGGGATGATGGCTGGTATATATAGTAACAGGGATGATGGCTGGTATATATAGTAACAGGGATGATGGCTGGTATATATAGTAACAGGGATGATGGCTGGTATATATAGTAACAGGGATGATGGCAGGTATATATAGTAACAGGGATGATGGCTGGTATATATAGTAACAGCGATGATGGCTGGTATATATAGTAACAGGGATGATGGCTGGTATATATAGTAACAGGGATGATGGCTGGTATATATAGTAACAGGGATGATGGCAGGTATATATAGTAACAGGGATGATGGCTGGTATATATAGTAACAGGGATGATGGCTGGTATATATAGTAACAGGGATGATGGCAGGTATATATAGTAACAGGGATGATGGCTGGTATATATAGTAACAGGGATGATGGCTGGTATATATAGTAACAGGGATGATGGCTGGTATATATAGTAACAGCGATGATGGCTGGTATATATAGTAACAGGGATGATGGCTGGTATATATAGTAACAGGGATGATGGCAGGTATATATAGTAACAGGGATGATGGCAGATATATACAGTAACAGGGATGATGGCTGGTATATATAGTAACAGGGATGATGGCAGGTACATATAGTAACAGGGATGATGGCAGGTATATATAGTAACAGGGATGATGGCTGGTGTATATATAGTAACAGGGATGATGGCAGGTACATATAGTAACAGGGATGATGGCTGGTATATATAGTAACAGGGATGATGGCAGGCGTATATAGTAACAGGGATGATGGCTGGTATATATAGTAACAGGGATGATGGCAGGTATATATAGTAACAGGGATGATGGCTGGTATATATAGTAACAGGGATGATGGCTGGTATATATAGTAACAGGGATGATGGCTGGTATATATAGTAACGGGGATGATGGCAGGTATATATAGTAACGGGGATGATGGCTGGTGTATATATAGTAACGGGGATGATGGCAGGTATATATTGTAACGGGGATGATGGCTGGTATATATAGTAACGGGGATGATGGCTGGTATATATAGTAACGGGGATGATGGCTGGTATATATAGTAACAGGGATGATAGCAGGTATATATAGTAACGGGGATGATGGCTGGTATATACAGTAACAGGGATGATGGCTGGTATATATAGTAACAAGTATGATGGCTGGTATATATAGTAACAGGGATGATGGCAGGTATATATAGTAACAGGGATGATAGCAGGTATATATAGTAACAGGGATGATGGCTGGTATATACAGTAACAGGGATGATGACTGGTATATATAGTAACAAGGATGATGGCTGGTATATATAGTAACAGGGATGATGGCTGGTATATATAGTAACAGGGATGATGGCAGGTATATACAGTAACAGGGATGATGGCTGGTATATATAGTAACAGGGATGATGGCAGGTATATGTAGTAACAGGGATGATGGCAGGTATATATAGTAACAGGGATGATTGCTGGTATATATAGTAACAGGGATGATGGCTGGTGTATATATAGTAACAGGGATGATGGCAGGTATATATAGTAACAGGGATGATGGCTGGTATATATAGTAACAGGGATGATGGCTGGTATATATAGTAACAGGGATGATGGCTGGTATATATAGTAACATGGATGATGGCAGGTATATATAGTAGCAGGGATGATGGCAGGTATATATAGTAACAGGGATGATGGCTGGTATATATAGTAACAGGGATGATGGCTGGTGTATATAGTAACAGGGATGATGGCAGGTATATATAGTAACAGGGATGATGGCTGGTATATATAATAACAGGGATGATGGCTGGTATATATAGTAACAGGGATGATGGCTGGTATATATAGTAACGGATGATGGCTGGTATATATAGTAACAGGGATGATGGCAGGTATATATAGTAACAGGGATGATGGCTGGTATATATAGTAACAGGGATGATGGCTGGTATATATAGTAACAGGGATGATGGCAGGTATATATAGTAACAGGGATGATGGCTGGTATATATAGTAACAGGGATGATGGCTGGTATATATAGTAACAGGGATGATGGCTGGTGTATATATAGTAACAGGGATGATGGCAGGTACATATAGTAACAGGGATGATGGCTGGTATATATAGTAACAGGGATGATGGCAGGCGTATATAGTAACAGGGATGATGGCTGGTATATATAGTAACAGGGATGATGGCTGGTATATATAGTAACAGGGATGATGGCAGGCGTATATAGTAACAGGGATGATGGCTGGTATATATAGTAACAGGGATGATGGCTGGTATATATAGTAACAGGGATGATGTCAGGTATATATAGTAACAGCGATGATGGCTGGTATATATAGTAACAGGGATGATGGCTGGTATATATAGTAACAGGGATGATGGCAGGTATATATAGTAACAGGGATGATGACAGGTATATACAGTAACAGGGATGATGGCTGGTATATATAGTAACAGGGATGATGGCAGGTATATATAGTAACAGGGATGATGGCTGGTGTATATATAGTAACAGGGATGATGGCAGGTACATATAGTAACAGGGATGATGGCTGGTATATATAGTAACAGGGATGATGGCAGGCGTATATAGTAACAGGGATGATGGCTGGTATATATAGTAACAGGGATGATGGCAGGTATATATAGTAACAGGGATGATGGCTGGTATATATAGTAACAGGGATGATGGCTGGTATATATAGTAACGGGGATGATGGCTGGTATATATAGTAACGGGGATGATGGCAGGTATATATAGTAACGGGGATGATGGCTGGTGTATATATAGTAACGGGGATGATGGCAGGTATATATAGTAACGGGGATGATGGCTGGTATATATAGTAACGGGGATGATGGCTGGTATATATAGTAACAGGGATGATGGCTGGTATATATAGTAACGGGGATGATAGCAGGTATATATAGTAACGGGGATGATGGCTGGTATATACAGTAACAGGGATGATGGCTGGTATATATAGTAACAAGTATGATGGCTGGTATATATAGTAACAGGGATGATGGCAGGTATATATAGTAACAGGGATGATGGCTGGTATATACAGTAACAGGGATGATGGCTGGTATATATAGTAACAAGGATGATGGCTGGTATATATAGTAACAGGGATGATGGCTGGTATATATAGTAACAGGGATGATGGCAGGTATATACAGTAACAGGGATGATGGCTGGTATATATAGTAACAGGGATGATGGCAGGTATATGTAGTAACAGGGATGATGGCAGGTATATATAGTAACAGGGATGATGGCTGGTATATATAGTAACAGGGATGATGGCTGGTATATATAGTAACAGGGATGATGGCAGGTATATATAGTAACAGGGATGATGGCTGGTATATATAGTACCATAAATGATGGCTGGTATATATAGTAACATGGATGATGGCTGGTATATATAGTAACATGGATGATGGCAGGTATATATAGTAACAGGGATGATGGCTGATATATATAGTAACAGGGATGATGGCTGGTATATATAGTAACAGGGATGATGTCTGGTATATATATTAACAGGGATGATGGCTGGTATATATAGTAACAGGGATGATGGCAGGTATATATAGTAACAGGGATGATGGCAGGTATATATAGTAACAGGGATGATGGCAGGTATATATAGTAACAGGGATGATGGCTGGTGTATATATAGTAACGGGGATGATGGCTGGTATATATAGTAACAGGGATGATGGCTGGTATATATAGTAACAGGGATGATGGCTGGTATATATAGTAACAGGGATGATGGCAGGTATATATAGTAACAGGGATGATGGCTGGTATATATAGTAACAGGGATAATGGCTGGTATATATAGTAACAGGGATGATGGCTGGTATATATAGTAACAGGGATGATGGCTGGTATATATAGTAACAGGGATGATGGCAGGCATATATAGTAACAGGGATGATGGCTGGTATATATAGTAACAGGGATGATGGCTGGTATATATAGTAACAGGGATGATGGCAGGTATATATAGTAACAGGGATGATGGCTGGTATATATAGTAACAGGGATAATGGCTGGTATATATAGTAACAGGGATGATGGCTGGTATATATAGTAACAGGGATGATGGCTGGTGTATATAGTAACAGGGATGATGGCTGGTATATATAGTAACAGGGATGATGGCTGGTATATATATAGTAACAGGGATGATGGCAGGTGTATATATAGTAACAGGGATGATGGCAGGTATATATAGTAACAGGGATGATTTCTGGTATATATAGTAACAGGGATGATGGCTGGTATATATAGTAACAGGGATGATGGCAGGTATATATAGTAACGGATGATGGCTGGTATATATAGTAACGGGGATGATGGCAGGTATATATAGTAACAGGGATGATGGCAGGTATATATAGTAACAGGGATGATGGCAGGTATATATAGTAACAGGGATGATGGCAGGTATATATAGTAACGGATGATGGCTGGTATATATAGTAACGGGGATGATGGCAGGTATATATAGTAACGGGGATAATGGCAGGTATATATAGTAACAGGGATGATGGCAGGTATATATAGTAACAGGGATGATGGCAGGTATATATAGTAATAGGGATGATGGCAGGTATATATAGTAACAGGGATGATGGCTGGTATATATAGTAACAGGGATGATGGCTGGTATATATAGTACCATAAATGATGGCTGGTATATATAGTAACAGGGATGATGGCTGGTATATATAGTAACATGGATGATGGCAGGTATATATAGTAACAGGGATGATGGCTGGTATATATAGTAACAGGGATGATGGCTGGTATATATATAGTAACAGGGATGATGTCTGGTATATATAGTAACAGGGATGATGGCAGGTATATATAGTAACAGGGATGATGGCTGGTATATATAGTAACAGGGATGATGGCTGGTATATATATTAACAGGGATGATGGCTGGTATATATAGTAACAGGGATGATGGCAGGTATATATAGTAACAGGGATGATGGCAGGTATATATAGTAACAGGGATGATGGCTGGTATATATAGTAACAGGGATGATGGCTGGTATATATAGTAACAGGGATGATGGCTGGTATATATAGTAACAGGGATGATGGCTGGTATATATAGTAACAGGGATGATGGCTGGTATATATAGTAACAGGGATGATGGCAGGTATATATAGTAACAGGGATGATGGCTGGTATATATAGTAACAGCGATGATGGCTGGTATATATAGTAACAGGGATGATGGCTGGTATATATAGTAACAGGGATGATGGCTGGTATATATAGTAACAGGGATGATGGCAGGTATATATAGTAACAGGGATGATGGCTGGTATATATAGTAACAGGGATGATGGCTGGTATATATAGTAACAGGGATGATGGCAGGTATATATAGTAACAGGGATGATGGCTGGTATATATAGTAACAGGGATGATGGCTGGTATATATAGTAACAGGGATGATGGCTGGTATATATAGTAACAGCGATGATGGCTGGTATATATAGTAACAGGGATGATGGCTGGTATATATAGTAACAGGGATGATGGCAGGTATATATAGTAACAGGGATGATGGCAGATATATACAGTAACAGGGATGATGGCTGGTATATATAGTAACAGGGATGATGGCAGGTACATATAGTAACAGGGATGATGGCAGGTATATATAGTAACAGGGATGATGGCTGGTGTATATATAGTAACAGGGATGATGGCAGGTACATATAGTAACAGGGATGATGGCTGGTATATATAGTAACAGGGATGATGGCAGGCGTATATAGTAACAGGGATGATGGCTGGTATATATAGTAACAGGGATGATGGCAGGTATATATAGTAACAGGGATGATGGCTGGTATATATAGTAACAGGGATGATGGCTGGTATATATAGTAACGGGGATGATGGCAGGTATATATAGTAACGGGGATGATGGCTGGTGTATATATAGTAACGGGGATGATGGCAGGTATATATTGTAACGGGGATGATGGCTGGTATATATAGTAACGGGGATGATGGCTGGTATATATAGTAACGGGGATGATGGCTGGTATATATAGTAACAGGGATGATAGCAGGTATATATAGTAACGGGGATGATGGCTGGTATATACAGTAACAGGGATGATGGCTGGTATATATAGTAACAAGTATGATGGCTGGTATATATAGTAACAGGGATGATGGCAGGTATATATAGTAACAGGGATGATAGCAGGTATATATAGTAACAGGGATGATGGCTGGTATATACAGTAACAGGGATGATGACTGGTATATATAGTAACAAGGATGATGGCTGGTATATATAGTAACAGGGATGATGGCTGGTATATATAGTAACAGGGATGATGGCAGGTATATACAGTAACAGGGATGATGGCTGGTATATATAGTAACAGGGATGATGGCAGGTATATGTAGTAACAGGGATGATGGCAGGTATATATAGTAACAGGGATGATTGCTGGTATATATAGTAACAGGGATGATGGCTGGTGTATATATAGTAACAGGGATGATGGCAGGTATATATAGTAACAGGGATGATGGCTGGTATATATAGTAACAGGGATGATGGCTGGTATATATAGTAACAGGGATGATGGCTGGTATATATAGTAACATGGATGATGGCAGGTATATATAGTAGCAGGGATGATGGCAGGTATATATAGTAACAGGGATGATGGCTGGTATATATAGTAACAGGGATGATGGCTGGTGTATATAGTAACAGGGATGATGGCAGGTATATATAGTAACAGGGATGATGGCTGGTATATATAATAACAGGGATGATGGCTGGTATATATAGTAACAGGGATGATGGCTGGTATATATAGTAACGGATGATGGCTGGTATATATAGTAACAGGGATGATGGCAGGTATATATAGTAACAGGGATGATGGCTGGTATATATAGTAACAGGGATGATGGCTGGTATATATAGTAACAGGGATGATGGCAGGTATATATAGTAACAGGGATGATGGCTGGTATATATAGTAACAGGGATGATGGCTGGTATATATAGTAACAGGGATGATGGCTGGTGTATATATAGTAACAGGGATGATGGCAGGTACATATAGTAACAGGGATGATGGCTGGTATATATAGTAACAGGGATGATGGCAGGCGTATATAGTAACAGGGATGATGGCTGGTATATATAGTAACAGGGATGATGGCTGGTATATATAGTAACAGGGATGATGGCAGGCGTATATAGTAACAGGGATGATGGCTGGTATATATAGTAACAGGGATGATGGCTGGTATATATAGTAACAGGGATGATGGCAGGTATATATAGTAACAGCGATGATGGCTGGTATATATAGTAACAGGGATGATGGCTGGTATATATAGTAACAGGGATGATGGCAGGTATATATAGTAACAGGGATGATGACAGGTATATACAGTAACAGGGATGATGGCTGGTATATATAGTAACAGGGATGATGGCAGGTATATATAGTAACATGGATGATGGCTGGTGTATATATAGTAACAGGGATGATGGCAGGTACATATAGTAACAGGGATGATGGCTGGTATATATAGTAACAGGGATGATGGCAGGCGTATATAGTAACAGGGATGATGGCTGGTATATATAGTAACAGGGATGATGGCAGGTATATATAGTAACAGGGATGATGGCTGGTATATATAGTAACAGGGATGATGGCTGGTATATATAGTAACGGGGATGATGGCTGGTATATATAGTAACGGGGATGATGGCAGGTATATATAGTAACGGGGATGATGGCTGGTGTATATATAGTAACGGGGATGATGGCAGGTATATATAGTAACGGGGATGATGGCTGGTATATATAGTAACGGGGATGATGGCTGGTATATATAGTAACAGGGATGATGGCTGGTATATATAGTAACGGGGATGATAGCAGGTATATATAGTAACGGGGATGATGGCTGGTATATACAGTAACAGGGATGATGGCTGGTATATATAGTAACAAGTATGATGGCTGGTATATATAGTAACAGGGATGATGGCAGGTATATATAGTAACAGGGATGATGGCTGGTATATACAGTAACAGGGATGATGGCTGGTATATATAGTAACAAGGATGATGGCTGGTATATATAGTAACAGGGATGATGGCTGGTATATATAGTAACAGGGATGATGGCAGGTATATACAGTAACAGGGATGATGGCTGGTATATATAGTAACAGGGATGATGGCAGGTATATGTAGTAACAGGGATGATGGCAGGTATATATAGTAACAGGGATGATGGCTGGTATATATAGTAACAGGGATGATGGCTGGTATATATAGTAACAGGGATGATGGCAGGTATATATAGTAACAGGGATGATGGCTGGTATATATAGTAACATGGATGATGGCTGGTATATATAGTAACAGGGATGATGGCTGGTATATATAGTAACAGGGATGATGGCAGGTATATATAGTAGCAGGGATGATGGCTGGTATATATAGTAACAGGGATGATGGCAGGTATATATAGTAACAGGGATGATAGCAGGTATATATAGTAACAGGGATGATGGCTGGTATATACAGTAACAGGGATGATGGCTGGTATATATAGTAACAAGGATGATGGCTGGTATATATAGTAACAGGGATGATGGCTGGTATATATAGTAACAGGGATGATGGCAGGTATATACAGTAACAGGGATGATGGCTGGTATATATAGTAACAGGGATGATGGCAGGTATATGTAGTAACAGGGATGATGGCAGGTATATATAGTAACAGGGATGATGGCTGGTATATATAGTAACAGGGATGATGGCTGGTATATATAGTAACAGGGATGATGGCAGGTATATATAGTAACAGGGATGATGGCTGGTATATATAGTAACAGGGATGATGGCTGGTATATATAGTAACAGGGATGATGGCTGGTATATATAGTAACAGGGATGATGGCTGGTATATATAGTAACAGGGATGATGGCAGGCATATATAGTAACAGGGATGATGGCTGGTATATATAGTAACAGGGATGATGGCTGGTATATATAGTAACAGGGATGATGGCAGGTATATATAGTAACAGGGATGATGGCTGGTATATATAGTAACAGGGATGATGGCTGGTATATATAGTAACAGGGATGATGGCTGGTATATATAGTAACAGGGATGATGGCTGGTGTATATAGTAACAGGGATGATGGCTGGTATATATAGTAACAGGGATGATGGCTGGTATATATAGTAACAGGGATGATGGCAGGTGTATATATAGTAACAGGGATGATGGCAGGTATATATAGTAACAGGGATGATGGCAGGTATATATAGTAACGGATGATGGCTGGTATATATAGTAACGGGGATGATGGCAGGTATATATAGTAACAAGGATGATGGCAGGTATATATAGTAACAGGGATGATGGCAGGTATATATAGTAACCGGGATGATGGCAGGTATATATAGTAACGGATGATGGCTGGTATATATAGTAACGGGGATGATGGCAGGTATATATAGTAACGGGGATAATGGCAGGTATATATAGTAACAGGGATGATGGCTGGTATATATAGTAACAGGGATGATGGCTGGTATATATAGTAACAGGGATGATGGCTGGTATATATAGTAACAGGGATGATGGCTGGTATATATAGTAACAGGGATGATGGCTGGTATATATAGTAACAGGGATGATGGCTGGTATATATAGTAACAGGGATGATGGCTGGTATATATAGTAACAGGGATGATGGCAGGTATATATAGTAACAGGGATGATGGCAGGTATATATAGTAACAGGGATGATGGCTGGTATATATAGTAACAGGGATGATGGCTGGTATATATAGTAACAGGGATGATGACTGGTATATATAGTAACAGGGATGATGGCTGGTATATATAGTAACAGGGATGATGGCAGGTATATATAGTAACAGGGATGATGGCTGGTATATATAGTAACAGGGATGATGGCTGGTATATATAGTAACAGGGATGATGGCAGGTATATATAGTAACAGGGATGATGGCTGGTATATATAGTAACAGGGATGATGGCTGGTATATATAGTAACAGGGATGATGGCAGGTATATATAGTAACAGCGATGATGGCTGGTATATATAGTAACAGGGATGATGGCTGGTATATATAGTAACAGGGATGATGGCAGGTATATATAGTAACAGGGATGATGGCAGGTATATACAGTAACAGGGATGATGGCTGGTGTATATATAGTAACAGGGATGATGGCAGGTACATATAGTAACAGGGATGATGGCTGGTATATATAGTAACAGGGATGATGGCAGGCGTATATAGTAACAGGGATGATGGCTGGTATATATAGTAACAGGGATGATGGCAGGTATATATAGTAACAGGGATGATGGCTGGTATATATAGTAACAGGGATGATGGCTGGTATATATAGTAACGGGGATGATGGCAGGTATATATAGTAACGGGGATGATGGCTGGTGTATATATAGTAACGGGGATGATGGCAGGTATATATAGTAACGGGGATGATGGCTGGTATATATAGTAACGGGGATGATGGCTGGTATATATAGTAACGGGGATGATGGCTGGTATATATAGTAACGGGGATGATAGCAGGTATATATAGTAACGGGGATGATGGCTGGTATATACAGTAACGGGGATGATGGCTGGTATATATAGTAACAAGTATGATGGCTGGTATATATAGTAACAGGGATGATGGCAGGTATATATAGTAACAGGGATGATAGCAGGTATATATAGTAACAGGGATGATGGCTGGTATATACAGTAACAGGGATGATGACTGGTATATATAGTAACAAGGATGATGGCTGGTATATATAGTAACGGGGATGATGGCTGGTATATATAGTAACGGGGATGATAGCAGGTATATATAGTAACGGGGATGATGGCTGGTATATACAGTAACGGGGATGATGGCTGGTATATATAGTAACAAGTATGATGGCTGGTATATATAGTAACAGGGATGATGGCAGGTATATACAGTAACAGGGATGATGGCAGGTATGTATAGTAACAGGGATGATGGCTGGTATATATAGTAACAGGGATGATGGCTGGTGTATATATAGTAACAGGGATGATGGCAGGTATATATAGTAACGGATGATGGCTGGTATATATAGTAACAGGGATGATGGCTGGTATATATAGTAACAGGGATGATGGCTGGTATATATAGTAACAGGGATGATGGCAGGTATATATAGTAGCAGGGATGATGGCTGGTATATATAGTAACAGGGATGATGGCAGGTATATATATAGTAACAGGGATGATAGCAGGTATATATAGTAACAGGGATGATGGCTGGTATATACAGTAACAGGGATGATGGCTGGTATATATAGTAACAAGGGTGATGGCTGGTATATATAGTAACAGGGATGATGGCTGGTATATATAGTAACAGGGATGATGGCTGGTATATATAGTAACAGGGATGATGGCAGGTATATACAGTAACAGGGATTATGGCTGGTATATATAGTAACAGGGATGATGGCAGGTATATGTAGTAACAGGGATGATGGCAGGTATATATAGTAACAGGGATGATGGCTGGTATATATAGTAACAGGGATGATGGCTGGTATATATAGTAACAGGGATGATGGCAGGTATATATAGTAACAGGGATGATGGCTGGTATATATAGTAACAGGGATGATGGCTGGTATATATAGTAACAGGGATGATGGCTGGTATATATAGTAACAGGGATGATGGCAGGTATATATAGTAGCAGGGATGATGGCAGGTATATATAGTAACAGGGATGATGGCTGGTATATATAGTAACATGGATGATGGCTGGTGTATATAGTAACAGGGATGATGGCTGGTATATATAGTAACAGGGATGATGGCTGGTATATATAGTAACAGGGATGATGGCAGGTATATATAGTAACAGGGATGATGGCTGGTATATATAGTAACAGGGATGATGGCTGGTATATATAGTAACAGGGATGATGGCTGGTATATATAGTAACAGGCATGATGGCTGGTGTATATAGTAACAGGGATGATGGCTGGTATATATAGTAACAGGGATGATGGCAGGTGTATATATAGTAACGGATGATGGCAGGTGTATATATAGTAACAGGGATGATGGCAGGTATATATAGTAACAGGGATGATGGCTGGTATATATAGTAACATGGATGATGGCTGGTATATATAGTAACAGGGATGATGGCAGGTATATATAGTAACAGGGATGATGGCTGGTATTTATAGTAACAGGGATGATGGCAGGTATATATAGTAACGGATGATGGCTGGTATATATAGTAACAGGGATGATGGCAGGTATATATAGTAACAGGGATGATGGCAGGTATATATAGTAACAGGGATGATGGCTGGTATATACAGTAACAGGGATGATGGCTGGTATATACAGTAACAGGGATGATGGCAGGTATATATAGTAACAGGGATGATGGCTGGTATATATAGTAACGGGGATGATGGCTGGTATATATAGTAACGGGGATGATGGCTGGTATATATAGTAACGAGGATGATGACTGATATATATAGTAACGGGGATGATGGCAGGTATATATAGTAATGGGGATGATGGCAGGTATATATAGTAACGGGGATGATGGCTGGTATATATAGTAACAGGGATGATGGCAGGTATATATAGTAACAGGGATTATGGCTGGTATATATAGTAACAGGGATGATGGCTGGTATATATAGTAACAGGGATGATGGCTGGTATATATATAGTAACAGGGATGATGGCAGGTATATATAGTAACAGGGATGATGGCAGGTATATGTAGTAACAGGGATGATGGCAGGTATATATAGTAACAGGGATGATGGCTGGCATATATAGTAACAGGGATGATGGCAGGTATATATAGTAACAGGGATGATGGCTGGTATATATAGTAACAGGGATGATGGCTGGTATATATAGTAACAGGGATGATGGCTGGTATATATAGTAACAGGGATGATGGCTGGTATATATAGTAACAGGGATGATGGCAGGTATATATAGTAACAGGGATGATGGCTGGTGTATATAGTAACAGGGATGATGGCAGGTATATATAGTAACAGGGATGATGGCTGGTATATATAATAACAGGGATGATGGCTGGTATATATAGTAACAGGGATGATGGCTGGTATATATAGTAACAGGGATGATGGCTGGTATATATAGTAACAGGGATGATGGCTGGTATATATAGTAACAGGGATGATGGCTGGTATATATAGTAACAGGGATGATGGCTGGTATATATAGTAACAGGGATGATGGCAGGTATATATAGTAACAGGGATGATGGCAGGTATATCTAGTAACAGGGATGATGGCAGGTATATATAGTAACAGGGATGATGGCTGGTATATATAGTAACAGGGATGATGGCTGGTATATATAGTAACAGGGATGATGGCAGGTATATATAGTAACAGGGATGATGGCTGGTATATATAGTAACAGGGATGATGGCTGGTATATATAGTAACAGGGATGATGGCTGGTATATATAGTAACAGGGATGATGGCAGGTATATATAGTAGCAGGGATGATGGCAGGTATATATAGTAACAGGGATGATGGCTGGTATATATAGTAACAGGGATGATGGCTGGTGTATATAGTAACAGGGATGATGGCAGGTATATATAGTAACAGGGATGATGGCTGGTATATATAATAACAGGGATGATGGCTGGTATATATAGTAACAGGGATGATGGCTGGTATATATAGTAACAGGGATGATGGCTGGTATATATAGTAACAGGGATGATGGCAGGTATATATAGTAACAGGGATGATGGCTGGTATATATAGTAACAGGGATGATGGCTGGTATATATAGTAACAGGGATGATGGCTGGTATATATAGTAACAGGGATGATGGCTGGTATATATAGTAACAGGGATGATGGCTGGTATATATAGTAACAGGGATGATGGCTGGTATATATAGTAACAGGGATGATGGCTGGTATATATAGTAACAGGGATGATGGCATGTATATATAGTAACAGGGATGATGGCTGGTATATATAGTAACAGGGATGATGGCTGGTATATATAGTAACAGGGATGATGGCTGGTATATATAGTAACAGGGATGATGGCAGGTATATATAGTAACAGGGATGATGGCTGGTATATATAGTAACAGGGATGATGGCAGGCATGTATATATATAGTAACAGGGATGATGGCTGGTGTATATAGTAACAGGGATGATGGCAGGTATATATAGTAACAGGGATGATGGCTGGTATATATAATAACAGGGATGATGGCTGGTATATATTGTAACAGGGATGATGGCTGGTATATATAGTAACAGGGATGATGGCAGGTATATATAGTAACAGGGATGATGGCTGGTATATATAGTAACAGGGATGATGGCTGGTATATATAGTAACAGGGATGATGGCTGGTATATATAGTAACAGGGATGATGGCTGGTGTATATAGTAACAGGGATGATGGCTGGTATATATAGTAACAGGGATGATGGCTGGTATATATAGTAACAGGGATGATGGCTGGTTATATATAGTAACAGGGATGATGGCTGATATATATAGTAACAGGGATGATGGCTGGTATATATAGTAACAGGGATGATGGCTGGTATATATAGTAACAGGGATGATGGCAGGTATATATAGTAACAGGGATGATGGCTGGTATATATAGTAACAGGGATGATGGCTGGTATATATAGTAACAGGGATGATGGCTGGTATATATAGTAACAGGCATGATGGCTGGTGTATATAGTAACAGGGATGATGGCTGGTATATATAGTAACAGGGATGATGGCTGGTATATATAGTAACAGGGATGATGGCAGGTATATATAGTAACAGGGATGATGGCTGGTATTTATAGTAACAGGGATGATGGCAGGTATATATAGTAACGGATGATGGCTGGTATATATAGTAACAGGGATGATGGCAGGTATATATAGTAACAGGGATGATGGCTGGTATTTATAGTAACAGGGATGATGGCAGGTATATATAGTAACGGATGATGGCTGGTATATATAGTAACAGGGATGATGGCAGGTATATATAGTAACAGGGATGATGGCTGGTATATATAGTAACATGGATGATGGCTGGTATATATAGTAACAGGGATGATGGCAGGTATATATAGTAACAGGGATGATGGCTGGTATTTATAGTAACAGGGATGATGGCAGGTATATATAGTAACGGATGATGGCTGGTATATATAGTAACAGGGATGATGGCAGGTATATATAGTAACAGGGATGATGGCAGGTATATATAGTAACAGGGATGATGGTTGGTATATACAGTAACAGGGATGATGGCTGGTATATACAGTAACAGGGATGATGGCAGGTATATATAGTAACAGGGATGATGGCTGGTATATATAGTAACGGGGATGATGGCTGGTATATATAGTAACGGGGATGATGACTGATATATATAGTAACGAGGATGATGGCAGGTATATATAGTAATGGGGATGATGGCAGGTATATATAGTAACAGGGATGATGGCTGGTATATATAGTAACAGGGATGATGGCAGGTATATATAGTAACAGGGATGATGGCTGGTATATATAGTAACGGGGATGATGGCTGGTATATATAGTAACAGGGATGATGGCAGGTATATATAGTAATGGGGATGATGGCAGGTATATATAGTAACAGGGATGATGGCTGGTATATATAGTAACAGGGATGATGGCAGGTATATATAGTAACAGGGATGATGGCTGGTATATATAGTAACGGGGATGATGGCTGGTATATATAGTAACAGGGATGATGGCATTTATATATAGTAACAGGGATGATGGCTGGTATATATAGTAACAGGGATGATGGCAGGTATATATAGTAACAGGGATGATGGCTGGTATATATAGTAACAGGGATGATGGCTGGTATATATAGTAACAGGGATGATGGCTGGTATATATAGTAACAGGGATGATGGCTGGTATAGTAACAGGGATGATGGCAGGTATATATAGTAACAGGGATGATGGCAGGTATATATAGTAACAGGGATGATGGCTGGTATATATAGTAACAGGGATGATGGCTGGTATATATAGTAACAGGGATGATGGCTGGTATATATAGTAACAGGGATGATGGCTGGTATATATAGTAACAGGGATGATGGCTGGTATATATAGTAACAGGGATGATGGCTGGTATATATAGTAACAGGGATGATGGCAGGTATATATAGTAACAGGGATGATGGCTTGTATATATAGTAACAGGGATGATGGCTTGTATATATAGTAACAGGGATGATGGCTGGTATATATAGTAACAGGGATGATGGCAGGTATATATAGTAACAGGGATGATGGCAGGTATATATAGTAACAGGGATGATGGCTGGTATATGTAGTAACAGGGATGATGGCTGGTATATGTAGTAACAGGGATGATGGCTGGTATATATAGTAACAGGGATGATGGCTGGTATATATAGTAACAGGGATGATGGCTGGTATATATAGTAACAGGGATGATGGCAGGTATATATAGTAACAGGGATGATGGCAGGTATATATAGTAACAGGGATGATGGCTGGTATATATAGTAACAGGGATGATGGCAGGTATATATAGTAACAGGGATGATGGCTGGTATATATAGTAACAGGGATGATGGCTGGTATATATAGTAACAGGGATGATGGCTGGTATACATAGTAACAGGGATGATGGCTGGTATATATAGTAACAGGGATGATGGCTGGTATATATAGTAACAGGGATGATGGCAGGTATATATAGTAACAGGGATGATGGCTGGTATATATAGTAACAGGGATGATGGCTGGTATATATAGTAACAGGGATGATGGCAGGTATATATAGTAACAGGGATGATGGCAGGTATATATAGTAACAGGGATGATGGCAGGTATATATAGTAACAGGGATGATGGCTGGTATATATAGTAGCAGGGATGATGGCAGGTATATATAGTAACAGGGATGATGGCAGGTATATATAGTAACAGGGATAATGGCTGGTATATATAGTAACAGGGATGATGGCTGGTATATATAGTAACAGGGATGATGGCAGGTATATATAGTAACAGGGATGATGGCAGGTATATATAGTAACACGGATGATGGCTGGTATATATAGTAACAGGGATGATGGCAGGTGTATATATAGTAGCAGGGATGATGGCAGGTATATATAGTAACAGGGATGATGGCTGGTATATATAGTAACAGGGATGATGGCAGGTATATATAGTAACAGGGATGATTATAACAGGGATGATGGCTGGTATATATAGTAACAGGGATGATGGCAGGTATATATAGTAACAGGGATGATGGCAGGTATATACAGTAACAGGGATGATGGTTGGTATATATAGTAACAGGGATGATGGCAGGTACATATAGTAACAGGGATGATGGCAGGTATATATAGTAACAGGGATGATGGCTGGTGTATATATAGTAACAGGGATGATGGCAGGTACATATAGTAACAGGGATGATGGCTGGTATATATAGTAACAGGGATGATGGCAGGCGTATATAGTAACAGGGATGATGGCTGGTATATATAGTAACAGGGATGATGGCAGGTATATATAGTAACAGGGATGATGGCTGGTATATATAGTAACAGGGATGATGGCTGGTATATATAGTAACGGGGATGATGGCTGGTATATATAGTAACGGGGATGATGGCAGGTATATATAGTAACGGGGATGATGGCTGGTATATATAGTAACGGGGATGATGGCTGGTATATATAGTAACGGGGATGATGGCTGGTATATATAGTAACGGGGATGATAGCAGGTATATATATATAGTAACGGGGATGATGGCTGGTATATACAGTAACAGGGATGATGGCTGGTATATATAGTAACAAGTATGATGGCTGGTATATATAGTAACAGGGATGATGGCAGGTATATATAGTAACAGGGATGATGGCTGGTATATACAGTAACAGGGATGATGGCTGGTATATATAGTAACAAGGATGATGGCTGGTATATATAGTAACAGGGATGATGGCTGGTATATATAGTAACAGGGATGATGGCAGGTATATACAGTAACAGGGATGATGGCTGGTATATATAGTAACAGGGATGATGGCAGGTATATATAGTAACAGGGATGATGGCTGGTATATATAGTACCATAAATGATGGCTGGTATATATAGTAACAGGGATGATGGCTGGTATATATAGTAACAGGGATGATGGCTGGTATATATAGTAACATGGATGATGGCAGGTATATATAGTAACAGGGATGATGGCTGGTATATATAGTAACAGGGATGATGGCTGGCATATATAGTAACAGGGATGATGGCTGGTATATATAGTAACAGGGATGATGGCAGGTATATATAGTAACAGGGATGATGACTGGTATATATAGTAACAGGGATGATGGCAGGTATATATAGTAACAGGGATGATGGCTGGTATATATAGTAACAGGGATGATGGCTGGTATATATAGTAACAGGGATGATGGCTGGTATATATAGTAACAGGGATGATGGCTGGTATATATAGTAACAGGGATGATGGCTGGTATATATAGTAACAGGGATGATGGCTGGTATATATAGTAACAGGGATGATGGCTGGTATATATAGTAACAGGGATGATGGCTGGTATATATAGTAACAGGGATGATGGCTGGTATATATAGTAACAGGGATGATGGCATGTATATATAGTAACAGGGATGATGGCTGGTATATATAGTAACAGGGATGATGGCTGGTATATATAGTAACAGGGATGATGGCTGGTATATATAGTAACAGGGATGATGGCAGGTATATATAGTAACAGGGATGATGGCTGGTATATATAGTAACATGGATGATGGCAGGCATGTATATATAGTAACCGGGATGATGGCTGGTATATATAGTAACAGGGATGATGGCTGGTATATATAGTAACAGGGATGATGGCTGGTGTATATAGTAACAGGGATGATGGCTGGTATATATAGTAACAGGGATGATGGCTGGTATATATAGTAACAGGGATGATGGCTGGTATATATAGTAACAGGGATGATGGCTGGTATATATAGTAACAGGGATGATGGCAGGCATATATAGTAACAGGGATGATGGCTGGTATATATAGTAACAGGGATGATGGCTGGTGTATATAGCAACAGGGATGATGGCTGGTATATATAGTAACAGGGATGATGGCTGGTATATATAGTAACAGATGATGGCTGGTATATATAGTAACAGGGATGATGGCAGGTATATATAGTAACAGATGATGGCTGGTATATATAGTAACGGGGATGATGGCAGGTATATATAGTAACGGGGATAATGGCAGGTATATATAGTAACAGGGATGATGGCAGGTATATATAGTAACAGGGATGATGGCTGGTATATATAGTACCATAAATGATGGCTGGTATATATAGTAACAGGGATGATGGCTGGTATATATAGTAACATGGATGATGGCAGGTATATATAGTAACAGGGATGATGGCTGGTATATATAGTAACAGGGATGATGTCTGGTATATATATAGTAACAGGGATGATGTCTGGTATATATAGTAACAGGGATGATGGCAGGTATATATAGTAACAGGGATGATGGCTGGTATATATAGTAACAGGGATGATGGCAGGTATATATAGTAACAGGGATGATGGCTGGTATATATAGTAACAGGGATGATGGCTGGTATATATAGTAACAGGGATGATGGCAGGTATATATAGTAACAGGGATGATGGCTGGTATATATAGTAACAGGGATGATGGCTGGTATATATAGTAACAGGGATGATGGCAGGTATATATAGTAACAGGGATGATGGCTGGTATATATAGTAACAGGGATGATGGCAGGTATATATAGTAACAGGGATGATGGCAGGTATATACAGTAACAGGGATGATGGTTGGTATATATAGTAACAGGGATGATGGCAGGTACATATAGTAACAGGGATGATGGCAGGTATATATAGTAACAGGGATGATGGCTGGTGTATATATAGTAACAGGGATGATGGCAGGTACATATAGTAACAGGGATGATGGCTGGTATATATAGTAACAGGGATGATGGCAGGCGTATATAGTAACAGGGATGATGGCTGGTATATATAGTAACAGGGATGATGGCAGGTATATATAGTAACAGGGATGATGGCTGGTATATATAGTAACAGGGATGATGGCTGGTATATATAGTAACGGGGATGATGGCTGGTATATATAGTAACGGGGATGATGGCAGGTGTATATATAGTAACGGGGATGATGGCTGGTGTATATATAGTAACGGGGATGATGGCAGGTATATATAGTAACGGGGATGATGGCTGGTATATATAGTAACGGGGATGATGGCTGGTATATATAGTAACGGGGATGATGGCTGGTATATATAGTAACGGGGATGATAGCAGGTATATATAGTAACGGGGATGATGGCTGGTATATACAGTAACAGGGATGATGGCTGGTATATATAGTAACAAGTATGATGGCTGGTATATATAGTAACAGGGATGATGGCAGGTATATATAGTAACAGGGATGATGGCTGGTATATACAGTAACAGGGATGATGGCTGGTATATATAGTAACAAGGATGATGGCTGGTATATATAGTAACAGGGATGATGGCTGGTATATATAGTAACAGGGATGATAGCAGGTATATACAGTAACAGGGATGATGGCTGGTATATATAGTAACAGGGATGATGGCAGGTATATGTAGTAACAGGGATGATGGCAGGTATATATAGTAACAGGGATGATGGCTGGTATATATAGTAACAGGGATGATGGCTGGTATATATAGTAACAGGGATGATGGCAGGTATATATAGTAACAGGGATGATGGCTGGTATATATAGTAACAGGGATGATGGCTGGTATATATAGTAACAGGGATGATGGCTGGTATATATAGTAACAGGGATGATGGCAGGTATATATAGTAGCAGGGATGATGGCTGGTATATATAGTAACAGGGATGATGGCAGGTATAAATAGTAACAGGGATGATAGCAGGTATATATAGTAACAGGGATGATGGCTGGTATATACAGTAACAGGGATAATGGCTGGTATATATAGTAACAAGGATGATGGCTGGTATATATAGTAACAGGGATGATGGCTGGTATATATAGTAACAGGGATGATGGCAGGTATATACAGTAACGGATGATGGCTGGTATATATAGTAACAGGGATGATGGCAGGTATATGTAGTAACAGGGATGATGGCAGGTATATATAGTAACAGGGATGATGGCTGGTATATATAGTAACAGGGATGATGGCTGGTATATATAGTAACAGGGATGATGGCAGGTATATATAGTAACAGGGATGATGGCTGGTATATATAGTAACAGGGATGATGGCTGGTATATATAGTAACAGGGATGATGGCTGGTATATATAGTAACAGGGATGATGGCTGGTATATATAGTAACAGGGATGATGGCAGGCATATATAGTAACAGGGATGATGGCTGGTATATATAGTAACAGGGATGATGGCTGGTATATATAGTAACAGGGATGATGGCAGGTATATATAGTAACAGGGATGATGGCTGGTATATATAGTAACAGGGATGATGGCTGGTATATATAGTAACAGGGATGATGGCTGGTATATATAGTAACAGGGATGATGGCTGGTGTATATAGTAACAGGGATGATGGCTGGTATATATAGTAACAGGGATGATGGCTGGTATATATAGTAACAGGGATGATGGCAGGTGTATATATAGTAACAGGGATGATGGCAGGTGTATATATAGTAACAGGGATGATGGCAGGTATATATAGTAACAGGGATGATGGCTGGTATATACAGTAACAGGGATGATGGCTGGTATATACAGTAACAGGGATGATGGCAGGTATATATAGTAACAGGGATGATGGCTGGTATATATAGTAACGGGGATGATGGCTGATATATATAGTAACGGGGATGATGGCAGGTATATATAGTAACATGGATGATGGCAGGTATATATAGTAACAGGGATGATGGCAGGTATATATAGTAACAGGGATGATGGCAGGTATATATAGTAACAGGGATGATGGCTGGTATATATAGTAACAGGGATGATGGCTGGTATATATAGTAACATGGATGATGGCAGGTATATATAGTAACAGGGATGATGGCTGGTATATATAGTAACAGGGATGATGGCTGGTATATATAGTAACAGGGATGATGGCTGGTATATATAGTAACAGGGATGATGGCTGGTATATATAGTAACAGGGATGATGGCTGGTATATATAGTAACAGGGATGATGGCTGGTATATATAGTAACAGGGATGATGGCTGGTATATATAGTAACATGGATGATGGCTGGTATATATAGTAACAGGGATGATGGCTGGTATATATAGTAACGGATGATGGCAGGTATATATAGTAACATGGATGATGGCTGGTATATATAGTAACAGGGATGATGGCTGGTATATATATAGTAACGGGGATGATGGCTGGTATATATAGTAACAGGGATGATGGCTGGTATATATAGTAGCAGGGATGATGGCAGGTATATATAGTAACAGGGATGATGGCAGGTATATATAGTAACAGGGATGATGGCAGGTATATATAGTAACAGGGATGATGGCAGGTATATATAGTAACAGGGATGATGGCTGGTATATATAGTAACAGGGATGATGGCTGGTATATATAGTAACATGGATGATGGCAGGTATATATAGTAACAGGGATGATGGCTGGTATATATAGTAACAGGGATGATGGCTGGTATATATAGTAACAGGGATGATGGCTGGTATATATAGTAACAGGGATGATGGCTGGTATATATAGTAACAGGGATGATGGCAGGTATATATAGTAACAGGGATGATGGCTGGTATATATATAGTAACAGGGATGATGGCAGGTATATATAGTAACAGGGATGATGGCAGGTATATATAGTAACAGGGATGATGGCTGGTATATATAGTAACAGGGATGATGGCAGGTATATATAGTAACAGGGATGATGGCAGGTATATATAGTAACATGGATGATGGCTGGTATATATAGTAACAGGGATGATGGCTGGTATATATAGTAACATGGATGATGGCTGGTATATATAGTAACAGGGATGATGGCTGGTATATATAGTAACAGGGATGATGGAAGCTATATATAGTAACCGGGATGATGGCTGGTATATATATAGTAACAGGGATGATGGCAGGTATATATAGTAACAGGGATGATGGCAGGTATATATAGTAACAGGGATGATGGCTGGTATATATAGTAACAGGGATGATGGCAGGTATATATAGTAACAGGGATGATGGCAGGTATATATAGTAACATGGATGATGGCTGGTATATATAGTAACAGGGATGATGGCTGGTATATATAGTAACAGGGATGATGGCTGGTATATATAGTAACAGGGATGATGGCTGGTATATATAGTAACAGGGATGATGGCTGGTATATATAGTAACAGGGATGATGGCAGGTATATATAGTAACAGGGATGATGGCTGGTATTTATAGTAACAGGGATGATGGCAGGTATATATAGTAACGGATGATGGCTGGTGTATATATAGTAACAGGGATGATGGCAGGTATATATAGCAACAGGGATGATGGCTGGTATTTATAGTAACAGGGATGATGGCAGGTATATATAGTAACGGATGATGGCTGGTATATATAGTAACAGGGATGATGGCAGGTATATATAGTAACAGGGATGATGGCTGGTATATATAGTAACATGGATGATGGCTGGTATATATAGTAACAGGGATGATGGCATGTATATATAGTAACAGGGATGATGGCTGGTATTTATAGTAACAGGGATGATGGCAGGTATATATAGTAACGGATGATGGCAGGTATATATAGTAACAGGGATGATGGCTGGTATATATAGTAACAGGGATGATGGCTGGTATATATAGTAACATGGATGATGGCAGGTATATATAGTAACAGGGATGATGGCTGGTATATATAGTAACAGGGATGATGGCTGGTATATATAGTAACAGGGATGATGGCTGGTATATATAGTAACAGGGATGATGGCTGGTATATATAGTAACAGGGATGATGGCTGGTATATATAGTAACAGGGATGATGGCTGGTATATATAGTAACAGGGATGATGGCTGGTATATATAGTAACAGGGATGATGGCTGGTATATATAGTAACATGGATGATGGCTGGTATATATAGTAACAGGGATGATGGCTGGTATATATAGTAACGGATGATGGCAGGTATATATAGTAACATGGATGATGGCTGGTATATATAGTAACAGGGATGATGGCTGGTATATATATAGTAACGGGGATGATGGCTGGTATATATAGTAACAGGGATGATGGCTGGTATATATAGTAGCAGGGATGATGGCAGGTATATATAGTAACAGGGATGATGGCAGGTATATATAGTAACAGGGATGATGGCAGGTATATATAGTAACAGGGATGATGGCAGGTATATATAGTAACAGGGATGATGGCTGGTATATATAGTAACAGGGATGATGGCTGGTATATATAGTAACATGGATGATGGCAGGTATATATAGTAACAGGGATGATGGCTGGTATATATAGTAACAGGGATGATGGCTGGTATATATAGTAACAGGGATGATGGCTGGTATATATAGTAACAGGGATGATGGCTGGTATATATAGTAACAGGGATGATGGCAGGTATATATAGTAACAGGGATGATGGCTGGTATATATATAGTAACAGGGATGATGGCAGGTATATATAGTAACAGGGATGATGGCAGGTATATATAGTAACAGGGATGATGGCTGGTATATATAGTAACAGGGATGATGGCAGGTATATATAGTAACAGGGATGATGGCAGGTATATATAGTAACATGGATGATGGCTGGTATATATAGTAACAGGGATGATGGCTGGTATATATAGTAACATGGATGATGGCTGGTATATATAGTAACAGGGATGATGGCTGGTATATATTGTAACAGGGATGATGGAAGCTATATATAGTAACAGGGATGATGGCTGGTATATATATAGTAACAGGGATGATGGCAGGTATATATAGTAACAGGGATGATGGCAGGTATATATAGTAACAGGGATGATGGCTGGTATATATAGTAACAGGGATGATGGCAGGTATATATAGTAACAGGGATGATGGCAGGT
This sequence comes from Rhinoderma darwinii, assembly GCF_050947455.1. Lineage (NCBI taxonomy): Eukaryota > Metazoa > Chordata > Amphibia > Anura > Rhinodermatidae > Rhinoderma > Rhinoderma darwinii. The sequence continues at coordinate 98,113 of NW_027463422.1, read as the reverse complement.
ATATATAGTAACATGGATGATGGCTGGTATATATAGTAACAGGGATGATGGCTGGTATATATAGTAACAGGGATGATGGCTGGTATATATAGTAACAGGGATGATGGCTGGTATATATAGTAACAGGGATGATGGCTGGTATATATAGTAACAGGGATGATGGCAGGTATATATAGTAACAGGGATGATGGCTGGTATATATAGTAACAGGGATGATGGCTGGTATATATAGTAACAGGGATGATGGCTGATATATATAGTAACAGGCATGATGGCTGGTGTATATAGTAACAGGGATGATGGCTGGTATATATAGTAACAGGGATGATGGCTGGTATATATAGTAACAGGGATGATGGCAGGTATATATAGTAACAGGGATGATGGCTGGTATATATAGTAACGGGGATGATGGCTGGTATATATAGTAACAGGGATGATGGCAGGTATATATAGTAACGGATGATGGCTGGTATATATAGTAACAGGGATGATGGCAGGTATATATAGTAACAGGGATGATGGCTGGTATATATAGTAACAGGGATGATGGCTGGTATATATAGTAACAGGGATGATGGCTGGTATATATAGTAACAGGGATGATGGCTGGTATATATAGTAACAGGGATGATGGCAGGTATATATAGTAACAGGGATGATGGCAGGTATATATAGTAACAGGGATGATGGCTGGTATATATAGTAACAGGGATGATGGCAGGTATATATAGTAACAGGGATAATGGCTGGTATATATAGTAACAGGGATGATGGCTGGTATATATAGTAACAGGGATGATGGCAGGTATATATAGTAATGGGGATGATGGCTGGTATATATAGTAACAGGGATGATGGCAGGTATATATAGTAACAGGGATGATGGCAGGTATATATAGTAACAGGGATGATGGCTGGTATATATAGTAACGGGGATGATGGCTGGTATATATAGTAACGGGGATGATGGCAGGTATATATAGTAATGGGGATGATGGCAGGTATATATAGTAACGGGGATGATGGCTGGTATATATAGTAACAGGGATGATGGCAGGTATATATAGTAACAGGGATGATGGCTGGTATATATAGTAACGGGGATGATGGCTGGTATATATAGTAACAGGGATGATGGCAGGTATATATAGTAACAGGGATGATGGCTGGTATATATAGTAACAGGGATGATGGCAGGTATATATAGTAACAGGGATGATGGCTGGTATATATAGTAACAGGGATGATGGCTGGTATATATAGTAACAGGGATGATGGCTGGTATATATAGTAACAGGGATGATGGCTGGTATATATAGTAACAGGGATGATGGCAGGTATATATAGTAACAGGGATGATGGCAGGTATATATAGTAACAGGGATGATGGCTTGTATATATAGTAACAGGGATGATGGCTGGTATATATAGTAACAGGGATGATGGAAGGTATATATAGTAACAGGGATGATGGCAGGTATATATAGTAACAGGGATGATGGCTGGTATATGTAGTAACAGGGATGATGGCTGGTATATGTAGTAACAGGGATGATGGCTGGTATATATAGTAACAGGGATGATGGCTGGTATATATAGTAACAGGGATGATGGCTGGTATATATAGTAACAGGGATGATGGCAGGTATATATAGTAACAGGGATGATGGCAGGTATATATAGTAACAGGGATGATGGCTGGTATATATAGTAACAGGGATGATGGCAGGTATATATAGTAACAGGGATGATGGCTGGTATATGTAGTAACAGGGATGATGGCTGGTATATGTAGTAACAGGGATGATGGCTGGTATATATAGTAACAGGGATGATGGCTGGTATATATAGTAACAGGGATGATGGCTGGTATATATAGTAACAGGGATGATGGCAGGTATATATAGTAACAGGGATGATGGCAGGTATATATAGTAACAGGGATGATGGCTGGTATATATAGTAACAGGGATGATGGCAGGTATATATAGTAACAGGGATGATGGCTGGTATACATAGTAACAGGGATGATGGCTGGTATATATAGTAACAGGAATGATGGCTGGTATATATAGTAACAGGGATGATGGCAGGTATATATAGTAACAGGGATGATGGCTGGTATATATAGTAACAGGGATGATGGCTGGTATATATAGTAACAGGGATGATGGCAGGTATATATAGTAACAGGGATGATGGCTGGTATATATAGTAACAGGGATGATGGCAGGTATATATAGTAACAGGGATAATGGCTGGTATATATAGTAACAGGGATGATGGCTGGTATATATAGTAACAGGGATGATGGCAGGTATATATAGTAACAGGGATGATGGCAGGTATATATAGTAACAGGGATGATGGCTGGTATATATAGTAACAGGGATGATGGCTGGTATATATAGTAACAGGGATGATGGCAGGTATATATAGTAACAGGGATGATGGCTGGTATATATAGTAACAGGGATGATGGCAGGTATATATAGTAACAGGGATAATGGCTGGTATATATAGTAACAGGGATGATGGCTGGTATATATAGTAACAGGGATGATGGCAGGTATATATAGTAACAGGGATGATGGCAGGTATATATAGTAACACGGATGATGGCTGGTATATATAGTAACAGGGATGATGGCAGGTATATATAGTAGCAGGGATGATGGCAGGTATATATAGTAACAGGGATGATGGCTGGTATATATAGTAACAGGGATGATGGCAGGTATATATAGTAACAGGGATGATGGCTGGTATATATAGTAACAGGGATGATGGCTGGTATATATAGTAACAGGGATGATGGCTGGTATATATAGTAACGGATGATGGCTGGTATATATAGTAACAGGGATGATGGCTGGTATATATAGTATAGGGGATGATGGCTGGTATATATAGTAACAGGGATGATGGCTGGTATATATAGTAACAGGGATGATGGCAGGTATATATAGTAACAGGGATGATGGCTGGTATATATAGTAACATGGATGATGGCTGGTATATATAGTAAATGGATGATGGCTGGTATATATAGTAGCAGGGATGATGGCAGGTATATATAGTAACAGGGATGATGGCAGGTATATATAGTAACAGGGATGATGGCAGGTATATATAGTAACAGGGATGATGGCAGGTATATATAGTAACAGGGATGATGGCTGGTATATATAGTAACAGGGATGATGGCTGGTATATATAGTAACATGGATGATGGCAGGTATATATAGTAACAGGGATGATGGCTGGTATATATAGTAACAGGGATGATGGCTGGTATATATAGTAACAGGGATGATGGCTGGTATATATAGTAACAGGGATGATGGCTGGTATATATAGTAACAGGGATGATGGCTGGTATATATAGTAACAGGGATGATGGCTGGTATATATAGTAACAGGGATGATGGCTGGTATATATAGTAACATGGATGATGGCTGGTATATATAGTAACAGGGATGATGGCTGGTATATATAGTAACGGATGATGGCAGGTATATATAGTAACATGGATGATGGCTGGTATATATAGTAACAGGGATGATGGCTGGTATATATATATAGTAACGGGGATGATGGCTGGTATATATAGTAACAGGGATGATGGCTGGTATATATAGTAGCAGGGATGATGGCAGGTATATATAGTAACAGGGATGATGGCAGGTATATATAGTAACAGGGATGATGGCAGGTATATATAGTAACAGGGATGATGGCAGGTATATATAGTAACAGGGATGATGGCTGGTATATATAGTAACAGGGATGATGGCTGGTATATATAGTAACATGGATGATGGCAGGTATATATAGTAACAGGGATGATGGCTGGTATATATAGTAACAGGGATGATGGCTGGTATATATAGTAACAGGGATGATGGCTGGTATATATAGTAACAGGGATGATGGCTGGTATATATAGTAACAGGGATGATGGCAGGTATATATAGTAACAGGGATGATGGCTGGTATATATATAGTAACAGGGATGATGGCAGGTATATATAGTAACAGGGATGATGGCAGGTATATATAGTAACAGGGATGATGGCTGGTATATATAGTAACAGGGATGATGGCAGGTATATATAGTAACAGGGATGATGGCAGGTATATATAGTAACATGGATGATGGCTGGTATATATAGTAACAGGGATGATGGCTGGTATATATAGTAACATGGATGATGGCTGGTATATATAGTAACAGGGATGATGGCTGGTATATATAGTAACAGGGATGATGGAAGCTATATATAGTAACCGGGATGATGGCTGGTATATATATAGTAACAGGGATGATGGCAGGTATATATAGTAACAGGGATGATGGCAGGTATATATAGTAACAGGGATGATGGCTGGTATATATAGTAACAGGGATGATGGCAGGTATATATAGTAACATGGATGATGGCTGGTATATATAGTAACAGGGATGATGGCTGGTATATATAGTAACATGGATGATGGCTGGTATATATAGTAACAGGGATGATGGCTGGTATATATAGTAACAGGGATGATGGCTGGTATATATAGTAACAGGGATGATGGCAGGTATATATAGTAACAGGGATGATGGCTGGTATATATAGTAACAGGGATGATGGCTGGTATATATAGTAACAGGGATGATGGCTGGTATATATAGTAACAGGCATGATGGCTGGTGTATATAGTAACAGGGATGATGGCTGGTATATATAGTAACAGGGATGATGGCTGGTATATATAGTAACAGGGATGATGGCAGGTATATATAGTAACAGGGATGATGGCTGGTATTTATAGTAACAGGGATGATGGCAGGTATATATAGTAACGGATGATGGCTGGTATATATAGTAACAGGGATGATGGCAGGTATATATAGCAACAGGGATGATGGCTGGTATTTATAGTAACAGGGATGATGGCAGGTATATATAGTAACGGATGATGGCTGGTATATATAGTAACAGGGATGATGGCAGGTATATATAGTAACAGGGATGATGGCTGGTATATATAGTAACATGGATGATGGCTGGTATATATAGTAACAGGGATGATGGCATGTATATATAGTAACAGGGATGATGGCTGGTATTTATAGTAACAGGGATGATGGCAGGTATATATAGTAACGGATTATGGCTGGTATATATAGTAACAGGGATGATGGCAGGTATATATAGTAACAGGGATGATGGCAGGTATATATAGTAACAGGGATGATGGTTGGTATATACAGTAACAGGGATGATGGCTGGTATATACAGTAACAGGGATGATGGCAGGTATATATAGTAACAGGGATGATGGCTGGTATATATAGTAACGGGGATGATGGCTGGTATATATAGTAACGGGGATGATGACTGATATATATAGTAACGAGGATGATGGCAGGTATATATAGTAATGGGGATGATGGCAGGTATATATAGTAACAGGGATGATGGCTGGTATATATAGTAACAGGGATGATGGCAGGTATATATAGTAACAGGGATGATGGCTGGTATATATAGTAACGGGGATGATGGCTGGTATATAGTAACAGGGATGATGGCAGGTATATATAGGAATGGGGATGATGGCAGGTATATATAGTAACAGGGATGATGGCTGGTATATATAGTAACAGGGATGATGGCAGGTATATATAGTAACAGGGATGATGGCTGGTATATATAGTAACGGGGATGATGGCTGGTATATATAGTAACAGGGATGATGGCAGGTATATATAGTAACAGGGATGATGGCTGGTATATATAGTAACAGGGATGATGGCAGGTATATATAGTAACAGGGATGATGGCTGGTATATATAGTAACAGGGATGATGGCTGGTATATATAGTAACAGGGATGATGGCTGGTATATATAGTAACAGGGATGATGGCTGGTATATATAGTAACAGGGATGATGGCAGGTATATATAGTAACAGGGATGATGGCAGGTATATATAGTAACAGGGATGATGGCTGGTATATATAGTAACATGGATGATGGCAGGTATATATAGTAACAGGGATAATGGCTGGTATATATAGTAACAGGGATGATGGCTGGTATTATAGTAACAGGGATGATGGCAGGTATATATAGTAATGGGGATGATGGCTGGTATATATAGTAACAGGGATGATGGCAGGTATATATAGTAACAGGGATGATGGCAGGTATATATAGTAACAGGGATGATGGCTGGTATATATAGTAACGGGGATGATGGCTGGTATATATAGTAACAGGGATGATGGCAGGTATATATAGTAATGGGGATGATGGCAGGTATATATAGTAACGGGGATGATGGCTGGTATATATAGTAACAGGGATGATGGCAGGTATATATAGTAACGGGGATGATGGCTGGTATATATAGTAACGGGGATGATGGCTGGTATATATAGTAACAGGGATGATGGCAGGTATATATAGTAACAGGGATGATGGCTGGTATATATAGTAACAGGGATGATGGCAGGTATATATAGTAACAGGGATGATGGCTGGTATATATAGTAACAGGGATGATGGCTGGTATATATAGTAACAGGGATGATGGCTGGTATATATAGTAACAGGGATGATGGCTGGTATATATAGTAACAGGGATGATGGCAGGTATATATAGTAACAGGGATGATGGCAGGTATATATAGTAACAGGGATGATGGCTTGTATATATAGTAACAGGGATGATGGCTGGTATATATAGTAACAGGGATGATGGCAGGTATATATAGTAACAGGGATGATGGCAGGTATATATAGTAACAGGGATGATGGCTGGTATATGTAGTAACAGGGATGATGGCTGGTATATGTAGTAACAGGGATGATGGCTGGTATATATAGTAACAGGGATGATGGCTGGTATATATAGTAACAGGGATGATGGCTGGTATATATAGTAACAGGGATGATGGCAGGTATATATAGTAACAGGGATGATGGCAGGTATATATAGTAACAGGGATGATGGCTGGTATATATAGTAACAGGGATGATGGCAGGTATATATAGTAACAGGAATGATGGCTGGTATACATAGTAACAGGGATGATGGCTGGTATATATAGTAACAGGGATGATGGCTGGTATATATAGTAACAGGGATGATGGCAGGTATATATAGTAACAGGGATGATGGCTGGTATATATAGTAACAGGGATGATGGCTGGTATATATAGTAACAGGGATGATGGCAGGTATATATAGTAACAGGGATGATGGCAGGTATATATAGTAACAGGGATGATGGCAGGTATATATAGTAACAGGGATGATGGCTGGTATATATAGTAGCAGGGATGATGGCAGGTATATATAGTAACAGGGATGATGGCTGGTATATATAGTAACAGGGATGATGGTAGGTGTATATATAGTAACAGGGATGATGGCTGGTATATATAGTAACAGGGATGATGGCAGGTATATATAGTAACAGGGATAATGGCTGGTATATATAGTAACAGGGATGATGGCTGGTATATATAGTAACAGGGATGATGGCAGGTATATATAGTAACAGGGATGATGGCAGGTATATATAGTAACACGGATGATGGCTGGTATATATAGTAACAGGGATGATGGCAGGTATATATAGTAGCAGGGATGATGGCAGGTATATATAGTAACAGGGATGATGGCTGGTATATATAGTAACAGGGATGATGGCAGGTATATATAGTAACAGGGATGATGGCTGGTATATATAGTAACAGGGATGATGGCTGGTATATATAGTAACAGGGATGATGGCTGGTATATATAGTAACGGATGATGGCTGGTATATATAGTAACAGGGATGATGGCTGGTATATATAGTATAGGGGATGATGGCTGGTATATATAGTAACAGGGATGATGGCTGGTATATATAGTAACAGGGATGATGGCAGGTATATATAGTAACAGGGATGATGGCTGGTATATATAGTAACATGGATGATGGCTGGTATATATAGTAACATGGATGATGGCTGGTATATATAGTAGCAGGGATGATGGCAGGTATATATAGTAACAGGGATGATGGCTGGTATATATAGTAACAGGGATGATGGCAGGTATATATAGTAACAGGGATGATGGCAGGTATATATAGTAACAGGGATGATGGCAGGTATATATAGTAACAGGGATGATGGCAGGTATATATAGTAACAGGGATGATGGCTGGTATATATAGTAACAGGGATGATGGCTGGTATATATAGTAACATGGATGATGGCAGGTATATATAGTAACAGGGATGATGGCTGGTATATATAGTAACAGGGATGATGGCTGGTATATATAGTAACAGGGATGATGGCTGGTATATATAGTAACAGGGATGATGGCTGGTATATATAGTAACAGGGATGATGGCTGGTATATATAGTAACAGGGATGATGGCTGGTATATATAGTAACATGGATGATGGCTGGTATATATAGTAACAGGGATGATGGCTGGTATATATAGTAACGGATGATGGCAGGTATATATAGTAACATGGATGATGGCTGGTATATATAGTAACGGGGATGATGGCTGGTATATATATAGTAACGGGGATGATGGCTGGTATATATAGTAACAGGGATGATGGCTGGTATATATAGTAGCAGGGATGATGACAGGTATATATAGTAACAGGGATGATGGCAGGTATATATAGTAACAGGGATGATGGCAGGTATATATAGTAACAGGGATGATGGCAGGTATATATAGTAACAGGGATGATGGCTGGTATATATAGTAACAGGGATGATGGCTGGTATATATAGTAACATGGATGATGGCAGGTATATATAGTAACAGGGATGATGGCTGGTATATATAGTAACAGGGATGATGGCTGGTATATATAGTAACAGGGATGATGGCTGGTATATATAGTAACAGGGATGATGGCTGGTATATATAGTAACAGGGATGATGGCAGGTATATATAGTAACAGGGATGATGGCTGGTATATATATAGTAACAGGGATGATGGCAGGTATATATAGTAACAGGGATGATGGCAGGTATATATAGTAACAGGGATGATGGCTGGTATATATAGTAACAGGGATGATGGCAGGTATATATAGTAACAGGGATGATGGCAGGTATATATAGTAACATGGATGATGGCTGGTATATATAGTAACATGGATGATGGCTGGTATATATAGTAACAGGGATGATGGCTGGTATATATAGTAACAGGGATGATGGAAGCTATATATAGTAACAGGGATGATGGCTGGTATATATATAGTAACAGGGATGATGGCAGGTATATATAGTAACAGGGATGATGGCAGGTATATATAGTAACAGGGATGATGGCTGGTATATATAGTAACAGGGATGATGGCTGGTATATATAGTAACAGGGATGATGGCAGGTATATATAGTAACAGGGATGATGGCTGGTATATATAGTAACAGGGATGATGGCAGGTATATATAGTAACAGGGATGATGGCTGGTATATATAGTAACAGGGATGATGGCTGGTATATATAGTAACAGGGATGATGGCTGGTATATATAGTAACAGGGATGATGGCTGGTATATATAGTAACAGGGATGATGGCAGGTATATATAGTAACAGGGATGATGGCTGGTATATATAGTAACAGGGATGATGGCTGGTATATATAGTAACAGGGATGATGGCTGGTATATATAGTAACAGGGATGATGGCTGGTATATATAGTAACAGGGATGATGGCAGGCGTATATAGTAACAGGGATGATGGCTGGTATATATAGTAACAGGGATGATGGCAGGTATATATAGTAACAGGGATGATGGCTGGTATATATAGTAACAGGGATGATGGCAGGTATATATAGTAACAGGGATGAGGGCTGGTATATATAGTAACAGGGATGATGGCAGGTATATATAGTAACAGGGATGATGGCAGGTGTATATATAGTAACAGGGATGATGGCTGGTATATATAGTAACATGGATGATGGCAGGTATATATAGTAACAGGGATGATGGCAGGTATATATAGTAACATGGATGATGGCTGGTATATATAGTAACAGGGATGATGGCTGGTATATATAGTAACATGGATGATGGCTGGTATATATAGTAACAGGGATGATGGCTGGTATATATAGTAACAGGGATGATGGCTGGTATATATAGTAACAGGGATGATGGCTGGTGTATATAGTAACAGCGATGATGGCTGGTATATATAGTAACAGGGATGATGGCTGGTATATATAGTAACAGGGATGATGGCTGGTGTATATAGTAACAGCGATGATGGCTGGTATATATAGTAACAGGGATGATGGCTGGTATATATAGTAACAGGGATGATGGCTGGTATATATAGTAACAGGGATGATGGCAGGTATATATAGTAACAGGGATGATGGCTGGTATATATAGTAACAGGGATGATGGCTGGTATATATAGTAACAGGGATGATGGCTGGTATATATAGTAACAGGGATGATGGCAGGTATATATAGTAACAGGGATGATGGCAGGTATATATAGTAACAGGGATGATGGCAGGTATATATAGTAACGGGGATGATGGCTGGTATATATAGTAACAGGGATGATGGCAGGTATATATAGTAACAGGGATGATGGCAGGTATATATAGTAACAGGGATGATGGCAGGTATATATAGTAACAGGGATGATGGCTGGTATATATAGTAACATGGCTGGTATATATAGTAACAGGGATGATGGCTGGTGTATATATAGTAACAGGGATGATGGCTGGTATATATAGTAACATGGCTGGTATATATAGTAACAGGGATGATGGCTGGTGTATATATAGTAACAGGGATGATGGCTGGTATATATAGTAACATGGCTGGTATATATAGTAACAGGGATGATGGCTGGTGTATATATAGTAACAGGGATGATGGCTGGTATATATAGTAACAGGGATGATGGCAGGTATATATAGTAACAGGGATGATGGCAGGTGTATATATAGTAACAGGGATGATGGCTGGTATATATAGTAACAGGGATGATGGCAGGTATATATAGTAACAGGGATGATGGCAGGTATATATAGTAACAGGGATGATGGCAGGTATATATAGTAACAGGGATGATGACAGGTATATATAGTAACAGGGATGATGGCTGGTATATATAGTAACAGGGATGATGGCTGGTATATATAGTAACAGGGATGATGGCTGGTATATATAGTAACAGGGATGATGGCAGGTATATATAGTAACAGGGATGATGGCTGGTATATATAGTAACAGGGATGATGGCTGGTATATATAGTAACAGGGATGATGGCTGGTATATATAGTAACAGGGATGATGGCTGGTATATATAGTAACAGGGATGATGGCTGGTATATATAGTAACAGGGATGATGGCTGGTATATATAGTAACAGGGATGATGACTGTTATATATAGTAACAGGGATGATGGCAGGTATATATAGTAACAGGGATGATGGCAGGTATATATAGTAACAGGGATGATGGCTGGTATATAGAGGGATGATGGGGGTTTTATCCTCTTCCATTCACTTTCAGAGAGGTCTGCAACACTTTCTAATGCAAACGCCTCTGTCCGATGTCAGAAAAGATTAACCCCTTCCCGTCGTAAACAACTTTCAGATTTTCATTTTCGTTTTTTCCTCCCCACATTCCAGAAGCCATAACGTCTTTATGTTTCCGTCTATATAGTCCAATGAGGGCTTAATTTTTTCGGGACGAGTTGTCGTTTTTCGTATCACTATTTATTTTGCCATATAATGTAATAAGAAACGGGAAAAAAATATTTGTGTGGTAGAAAATGAAAAAAACAGCGATTCCTCCATGGTTTTTTTCGCGCCGTTTTTACAGAATTCACTGTGCAATTAAAACAACATGTTACCTTTATTCTGCGGGTCAATACGATTACGGCGATACCAAATATGTGTCGTTTTTCTATATTTTACTACTTTTACAAGTAAAAACCTAAGTGTAAAAAAGAAAATGTATTTTGTGTCGCCAAATCCCGAGAGCCGTTACTTTTCTATTTTTCCGTTGATTATTTGGTGTGACGGCTTGTTTTTTGCGGGATAAGCTGCAGTTTTTAATAATATCATTTCGGGGTACATGAGACGGTTTGATCACTTTTTATGACATTTTTTGTGGGAGATTAGGTGACCAAAAAATAGAGATTCTGGCGTTTACAATGTTTTTGTTTTTTACGGCGTTCACCGTGTGGGTTAAATAATGATATATTGTGATAGTTCAGACGTTTGCGGACGCGGCGATACCAATTATCTTTATTTTTTTACTATGCTCTAGGGGGGAAATGGGAAAAGGGGGGTTTTTGAACTTTTAATTTTTAATTATATTTTTTTTACACCAAAAAAACCTTTATTTGACTCATTTTTACTTTTTTTATTAGTCCCCCTAGGAGACTTCAACCAGCGATCGTTAGATCCTAATGTATTGTATTGCAGTATATCGGGGCTCTGACAGGCTGCTATTAAGCCCTGCCGGAGGCAAGGCTTAATAGGTGTACAAAGATGGCGGACCTGGGGGCGTTCACTAAGCCCCCAGGCAGCCATAGCAACCATCGCCCCCCCGCGGGTCGCCCCCCTCTTTCTGACGATTTAGATGCTGCGGTCAGTAATGATCACAGCATTTAACGAGTTAATCTAGCGGGATCGCGCTCGAGCTCGATGCCGCTAGTTACTCTGAAGTGTCGGCTGTAACATACAGCCGACACCGTCATCGTATGGAGCGGGTTCACTGCGTGAGTCCGCTCCATACTTCCCCTACCCGACGTGACATGTTGGGAAGGGGTTAAAGGCTATGTACACCTATATATATATTGGGGAAAACAGCAGCACAAAATGTTCAGTGTGAAAGGAGATCTCCCCAAACATGGGTGGTGCCGCAGCCAAGAATCCCAGGTCCAGGGGAGACCATCAATATGCAATGGAAGAAGGAACTGCAGCGCTCAAGATAATCCAAAGAAGTGGATGTGATTTATTCACCAGCCATAACAACACTTGCAACGTTTTGGGTCTTTATCGAGGATTTCATGGGTGGAAACGTTGCAAGTGTTGTTATGGCTGGTGAATAAATCACATCCACTTCTTTGGATTATCTCGAGTTCCTTCTTCCATTTTCTATTTATATAAAATGTGTATTTGCTGCAAATTTTCTAATTCATTTTTATTAAAAACTATTTTGACTTTCTGAGATACAGCTGCTTTGTATCCTGTATACAGAGCGGCTGTATCTAGCGCTGAAACCTGAATCTGTCAAGGTCGGCGGGACGGACGGGTTCAGTGGCAGCGGGTCCTGCGTGTCTCTGACATCTAGGAGCCACCTGTTATCCATCACATGGAAGTTATGAATTTAGGCTTCGTTCACATCTGCGTCGGGGGTCCGTTACGTCAGACCTTTCCAATAGTCGGACCCATGAACGGAAACCACAGCTTTACGTTTGTATCCCCATTGATTTAGACTGCGCTATTGATTCTGCCAAAAAAACTGAAACCTTACAGAATGGAAACAATTTGCATCGGAAGCGTTACCGGAAACGACCCCAGAGAGCCCCTTTAAGTTGGGCTCCGTTCACATGTAGTTTTTTAGGCACGTCAGAGGAATACTCCAACGTAGCATCCCGTGCGCCCAGCGTATGCCAAGGGAGTGTTCTTTGGGCATACGCTGGGCTGGTACGTGTCCGCATATATTTTTTGGCTGTATAGAATAGCGTGGTCTGCAGTGGGGCGCAGTAAATAAACGTATACCTCGCGGTATACAACTTTCTTTACAACGGGCGACGTAGCCCATAATGTATGGATTGTAGTTACTTGCTGATCTTATTGTTGTCGGTTTCTTTTAGGTCTTGTTTTGGGCTTGAAGTGATTGCAGAATGTCTCAGATCCAGCACTTGGTTACGTTACAGAGTCCAAATCTAAAGGCCGTATCATATCCCGGAACACGCAGGTCTATATCTGCAATGGCACCAGGTGTGTGTATGTCTTCAGCACGGAGAAGAAGCAAGTGACGGGGAGATGCTTTATATTCTGTTTATATTCAGAACTATTGGAGCTTGGAGGGTGTTCACACCACGGCAACCATCTTTATACTAAAAGAGGCGCCAACTTTCACTAAAATCTCATCCTTTTATGTATACAGCTCCTATGTAGACTTATGTGTCCTCATGGTTATAGACTACAAATCCTGTGTAGTCTGATGTTACGGTCGTGTGTAGGGCAGCCAACACATGAACGATCCCACTAGCAGCGTAACCCTAAACTGGCCAATCAGGTAGTCCGTGCCTATCTGGTGCCTGCGTAAAGGGGCATTGGATTGGCCAAATTCGGCTGATCAGACCTTACATACGTAATTTGGCGGACCACGGCGATTTTTTCCAACCTGGTGGATCACATCTCTGGAGGACAGACGTCTACCATCGGCCACCACGAGCGTTCCTTTCTGTTATTTTTGCAAATAAAAATCACCCATTTCTGCAGACTTTAACCTCGTGTTTATGACCATCTTTACTCCACTCCCTGCTTCATCCTACTGTAGGATCAGACTGCACACAGGAGTTGTTTGTAATCTGTAGGTCTGCATAGGAGCTGTATACACAAAACGGTGGAAGATTTTGAATCAAGACTATTTTTGCAAAGTTGTTTCAAGATGGATATACGCTGTCAAAGATGTGCCCGCTCCTGCAACCAATTTTTATTTGCTCTAATGCATCCTACTATTTTGTGTCTACAGCTCCTATGCAGACCTATGTGTCGCCATGACTACAGAGTACGAACAAGCCCTATGTATAGTCTGATTCTGCAGTCATGTGTTACTCCACTCCCTCGGTCGCTGCTACTTCTCAACCTACAGTAGAAGAGGCGGCAGAATCAGACTACACAGGGTGTATTTCTACTCTGTAACCATGGAGACACATAGGAATACATAGGAGCTGTATACACAAAGTGGTGGACTTTATTGAAAACCTAATATGTTGATGTTTTCCAGGCTGTCTATCTATTTCCCTCCAACGTTTGGCACATAGAATTTCCTACAAGTTCACGCCAGCTCTATGTCCTTTGTGCCCAGAATGGATTATACCTTCTAGAGTGGGATGAACAAGGAAGGTGAGACAGATCATTGAGTGTTCAATTCCACTACAGCGCCACCACAGGAGAAATGAAGCATTACATGATTCCCATCTAAATCAATGTGCTCTCTGTGATGGCTTGCCGGGTCCTCTGATGCTCTTTCTAGCAATTTTCTGCTCAGGGAAATAGATCAGGACTCCCCTCTATTAAGTCAGAAGTTCAGAACAGAGTCTGTGAGAATAGGCGATCAGAGGCTGAGAAGTCCTTGTACGCTGGTTTCAGACGGCCATGATTCAGCTACAATACCGGGACCTCCTACGTCTCTACCATTTATCTGAATGACCTTGTATTTGTTGTCTTTGGGATGCACAACTTGTAACGTTCCAGTCACTATTGAACACAATTTGTTTTGTTATTTGTTTCTATTCAGGTTGTTGATGGAACCCAGTTCTGCCATCAATAAAGGAGACGTGACCGTGGACCAGATAGGCCCCACTTTTGGTCGTGTGCTGGATCCGTCTATCTGCTCTTTCATGGTGGCCCATGAGGTTCTTGTTGTTGTATTAGCTCTGCAGGACAAATGGAAGATCTCAGTGTTTCAACTGGAATCCCTAAAACATGAAGAGCCGTCCACAGCCCCATCCAGAGAAGTGACGTTTTCTCATAAATATGGGCTGGACCGCTGTGACCTGCAGCCCGTCCTGTGCTGTGTTTCTCTGTGGAAAGAAGAAGCAATGAGCGCTGATTCTCCACGTCACTCAGCGCTGCAGGCTGCCTTATTCACTAGACTCTTTGGGGTTGATCTTGCAATATTGGAATCTCCCATGATCCTCTGTGGGTTCCCTGATGGTCAGGTAGTGAGCTTTCCAGTAGAGAGTGCTGGGGTGCGTCACTCTGCAAATCACAACCCAACCCACGGCTCAATGAAGCTTCTTTACCACTTGGAGCAGCCTGTCGTTTCTATAAGGATGCGATCATGTGACCTCAATACTGAGCAGCCCCCGGCCGAAAATACAGCGTGTGACTGTTTACTGGTTGTTGGCCAGAAGGGTCTGATCGTGTCGGTGACAAGTGGTGATAATCCAGATGCCGTGTCCTGTGCATATAAAGATGACAGATTACCCTCCTCAGTGATCTGCACTTTCTACTCCACGTCCAGCGATCTCATCTATGTGACCCCATCACACCGGGGTAAAGAAACCGCAAGCAACAATACCGCCTGCTCCACAGTGTCCTCCCTCCGTCACAATATACCCATGATCGTGGCCTTGTCACAGGTGTCCTCATTACATGGTAAGTTACTAAAAATTGTTCTACTTGTAGATTATGTACATATATTATATGTATATGTGTTGTGGAGGAGAATTGCTATGAGGTCACCGGGAGATTTCCCAACTTCAGAGGGGTTTACATTGGGTGACCCCTTCTGTGCTGGATTGTCCGGTCATAACACACTTACATGTAGTGGAACTGAATGACGTGTCAGGTTTTAGGAGTCTCCTTTTATGCAGATTTCCCTGAGAAATAACGCACCTCAATATGTCAATGACGAGACGTGAGATAACTGACGTGTCGTGTACCCGGATCCCCCCATTACAGGCTTCTCTTCCATTGCTTCTTCTCATCAGATGCCACTGCATAGAAAATACTCCCTCTCCTGGGACTGCAACTCATCCACATTCAAGTGAATACTGCAATACCACACACAGCCCGTAGATAAAAGTGGCACTGTTTCTGGAGACACAACTCAGACCCTTTTTTCTAATTAGGAGCAACCTCTTTGGTTGTTTCAGGTGGTCCTTAAAGGGACATTCCCACCTATTCATTATATATGTCATAAATGTCTGATAGATGCGAGACCCAGCTCTGGGACCCGCATCTATCTCCAGAATGGGGGTCACCTGAACCCTGTCCCAGCTGGTGAAGCAGCGTCCCCCGTTTGTGGCATTCAGGTGGAGAATAACTGGGGTGGTGTTGGTGCTTGTGGGTGAGATGGGTGCGGGTCCCACAGTCTGGACGCCCACCCATCAGACATTTATGGCATATCTTGTATTTTATAGACTTCAATAGAATAAACCATTTGGCAGCCAGTTGTAGTTTTGTGGGGGCATTAATTCATCGAGTTCATCCAGCCCTGACATAGAGAAGCTGCAAGCAGCAAGAGCAGCTCTTCAGGATCAGACTGAAGTCCCAGAGAATCCCGATACTAGGGGGGGACAGGTTTACACCAGTCTTAATAAATTGCCCTTTTTGTGTCTGTGATGTTCACGTCATCCAGCGTTGTGTGTAGTGGGAGACTCCCAGATAATATGACGTCATGGTCTACGATGACGGTGACCAGTGCAGGTGACATCTATGAAGGTGCACGTCCACTTTCCACAGAGTCAATCTCTTTTTAAGATCATGTATTTATTTATTTTTGGTATTTTCTGTAAAGCTACTCGGCTCGTTGCCTTGTCTAAGAGGGGACGTCTTGTTCTCTGCAAGTTACATCAGAATGAAAGCAAAGATCAGCGGCATGGATTGAGCTGCGTGATCGCCGGACAGAGGATCAAAGAGATGTTGTCTGGAATTGGCTCCGTGTCAGAAAGGTGGGAAAAAGATCAAGACTTTTAATGGGAAAATAAAAGTGTTAAATGATCGGTGTATTTGTATAATATTTGCTGCAAGTTTAGGCTTCAGTGGTCACTCACTTTTCACCAAACATTGTATAAATGGATAGTACAAGTGAATATAATAATCTTGTCATATATCAGATTGGAGAATCCGGCTTCTTTCCTTTCCCATTCTCCCCTCCTAACTGTTTACTCTGAATTTACTGCTAAATACGTCCCCTCCGCTGCCCATAGAGATGGCCAAAAACAAACATTCCCTGTAAAGTGTCTCCTGGTTCTGCTGTTGGGTTCCCTCTCCCTTGTTGCTTGGGGCACTAATGAGTGGCCGTCGTCTGTCTGTCTGTCTATCGAGCCCAGGTAAGTAGAAAGCAGGTCATACACATTAGATGTACGTCGGCTTAACCCGCCGATTTCAGCAGGATCGGCCGACCATCTAATGTGCATGGCAGCGTCCCGAACCACCCCTGACGGCAGATGTCGGGGGAGAGAAGGGTCAGGCACGTTGAATTTCAACCTCCCCGATCCTTTGTGCTGGTAGCAGATCAGCCGCTTCCAGAGAAGTCTCGCAGCAGCTTTCTCCCTATTGACAAGACGTGGACACTCGGCTGCGCCATAGGAAAGCTGTCGGCCGTCCGCTATGGTAAGAGTATGGCCAGCCTAGGACTCTGGGTTTAGGGAATTTAACTTCATGTAATATTATGGTGTGGAGTTTGACTTTAATGTCAGATACAATATTAGTAGGTGCCATTCAGATTTCTAGGGTCACGAGTTCTGCCTGTCGTGGAGTTACAGCCACTATTGCTGCCGTGGATAAAACAAGTCTCCTCTTTAGTCATTTCTGTCTCTAAGCAAAACTACTAGACGGCTGCGAAGCCAAGAGAAGAAAATGGGCCGTTTATGAAGAGTCATGTCTCCCAATTGTAATACTCGGAATGGCTGCCTGAACATTTCCTCTACCCCCGCTGCCCGCTGTGCTGTCCTATATAGTGGAGACAGCACAGACGATTCACTCTCCTCTCATCCTCATGAATCATCCATAGAGAATCACTCACATTTATTCTCTCTTCTCTGGGAAGACATTTAACTAGTAAAGTACCAGAGCATGGAGAGAACCCGCTGTAACCGAGGGGAACGTAGAAATACCTATAGATTCTCCTTGTGTGGAATTGGATGGAAGTTGTCAGTCGTGACTATTCCGCCCCCTGCTGTGTGTAATGTGTACTGCTGAGAGACACCAATGAATGTGGCTGCATTGAAGAAGTTCAGAATAGTATTTTCTGAGCACACAATTCACAGTATGGACGTGGATGGCGTTTTATATCACAGCCATCTGCAATCATGCCCACGATACACAGTTCTTCTTTGTTTAGCACGGGGGCACTTCATTGTAATGTTATGTGTTTTGTATAAAGAGTGTCCACAGATGACAGAGGGCCCTGTGCAATGCAGCATGGGGGGGGGGGGGCATTTCGCCATCAAACCTGCATCTTCTTATATTTTTAAAATAAACGATTGTATAAGAAAATAAATCTCTGGAAGATGTTCAGGTCGTCTCTTGATTTCCTCTACAATGATGGGTAACATCCCTGGTGGGCTGGTGCAGTGAATGGGGTTGATGAGAAGTTCCCTAGTGGGCTAGGGGTAGTGAAGGGTTAACTCCGTGTACTGAACCCAGTGAGATTCCCTCCTCTTTCTACTCCATCTGTGGCTGTAGACGGCTCCGGTATACAGAATCTGCATTATCAGCTCTCACACAATGATAGAGGCTTTGTGATTGGCTGACTGGGATGATGCAGCGCCTGTGTAATCTGTGAGGGACCCGTAGAGAATGTGGTTTTCCAGTCCTAAGAAATTGCTGGCCTATCCTCAGGACAGCCCATCAATACCAGATCAGTTAGGGGTCCAACTCTCAGCACCCCCGACGATCAACTATCTTGAAGGGGCCGCGAATGAATGGGAGAAGGCTGCACTACTGTGAACCACCGCTACGTGTGTTGGTGATTCACAGTACAAGCGCCACTGCCCCTTCAAAACAGCTGATTGGTGGGAGTCATGCGAGAGACGATCTTCATTACCGCCCCCCACTCTGGCCAAGAGATGAGGCTCCTGAACACAGGACCCCCCTCTAATAATAGGGTGCATGAATAGGGTTTTTCTAAGCTGGACAACCCCTTGAATTGTAGATTTGCTACTCAATACATACATAGTGTAACGCTATATCCATGCGTGTTACTTTTCCCTCTATTTTTCAGGTTCTCTGCATTGAAGACTGTAGCGGATGAGAAGAGCAGGTCCTTAACAAGACTCAACCAAGTGATGTCATTGAGCCGGGAGCTGCTGTCCGGGCAGGGGACGATCTGTCCCGTCAGATGTGCCATCAGGGTGTCCTGGACCCACATTCTTCAGGAAGCCTATATGACCGTATACTGCAATTTGGAAAACCAGAGCGACTACATCTTGGAACATGGATGGACCTTATGTCTCCTCATAAGTACTGACCCAATCACCTCTTATTCTTTTCCTGGGGAGACCAAGGAATTAGCATTCCCATTACCTGGACTTGGATGTAACAGCCTGGATTTCCCTATAAGATGTGGTGCTCCTTATTTGACAGTGTAAATGGGTTTTCTGCAGACGGTGGTGACTCTTCAGAGCCCTCCGTGTCTTCCTCACACAATCATGGGGTCTGCCGACCTCTACAGGAGCACATCATTGACATATTGCAATGCCTGCGTACAATCCCCCGGGCTGCCTATTGCTCTGCAGCATCACATACTCTGCCTGAGGACGCAGTGAGAGCGATTTGGAAAACATCTCCGGAAAGTGACCAATGGGGGAAATCCTCTGCGACTGTAACCAGAGACTTCATTCTACAACGCCTTTTAAAGCTTCAGTTCGATTGTCGGCCGTGCTGTTGGATTGTTCCTTACAGAATAAACAATCAGGTGAGCGACTGCTGTGTATTATATCTGTATTACGCACATTTAGGGGGAGATTTATGAAAACCAGTGCAAAGGTAAAGGGGAGTAGTTTCCCATCGCAAACCAATCAGAATCCAACTTTCCTTTTTCAGAGGCCCTTTGGAAAATGAAAGCAGCAGCCTGATTGGTTGTCAAGGTCAACGACTCCACTTTTCCAATGCACATCTTCCCATAAATATCCCTCTTCGTCTTCCTCTGGTGCACAGGGTGGCTCAGTGGTCAGCACTTACCTTGCCGCTCTGTGGTCCTGGGTTCAAATCTGACCAAGGACAAGGTGTTTGTATGTCCCCCCTGTATTTGGGTGGGTTTGCTCCAGATATTCTGCTTTCCTCCCACATACTGATGGCTTCCTATAAAATAGTCCATTGCAGCAATTTTGAGCACATTCTGTGGATTTTATAATCTGCAGCGTGTTCATTATTCGGTGCAGATCTTTTCCTGAGCGTGTGAACAGGGTATAAAAGACTTAGTTTTATGATGAATATGTAGGATATGTTTCAGGGAGATCCCTCTGCTCTGCTGTGCTGCACTGGCTGCTGCCAGAGGTGCTGGTAAACCAGGAAGATGTACAGGAGGTGCAAGGTGTGACCCCAGATGGAAAGGAGCTTTGTATTCGGCTTCTAGAGGTCAGTCATTCTGTATACACTTTAGTGATAACTGTGAGAAGCGATCCTGTCCGCATCGGCCAATATTCCTGCAGAACCATTCCAATACCAAGTGACATTTATTACACAACGAATTGCTGCGGTTCTGAAGGCCAAAGGAGGTCCAATTTGGCCCTTGTCAAATTTGCTCAGCTCCTTACACTAGTCCATTTTTCCTGCTTCCAACATCAACTTCAAGACCTGACTGATCACTCACTGCCTAAGGCTGGATTCACAAGAGCATGTTCGGTCCGTAAAGGACGGAACGTATTTCGGCCGCAAGTCCCGGACCGAACACCCTGCAGGGAGCCGGGCTCCTAGCATCATAGTTATGTACGACGCTAGGAGTCCCTGCCTCGCCGTGGAACTACTGAAAACATGATTACAGTACGGGACAGTGTCCGGCAGCGAGGCAGGGACTCCTAGCGTCGTACATAACTATGATGCTAGGAGTCCCTGCCTCGCCGTGGAACTACTGTCCCGTATTGAAAACATGATTACAGTACGGGACAGTGTCCGGCAGCGAGGCAGGGACTCCTAGCGTCCTACATAACTATGATGCTAGGAGTCCCTGCCTCGCCGTGGAACTACTGTCCCGTATTGAAAACATGATTACAGTACGGGACAGTGTCCGGCAGCGAGGCAGGGACTCCTAGCGTCCTACATAACTATGATGCTAGGAGTCCCTGCCTCGCCGTGGAACTACTGTCCCGTATTGAAAACATGATTACAGTACGGGACAGTGTCCGGCAGCGAGGCAGGGACTCCTAGCGTCCTACATAACTATGATGCTAGGAGTCCCTGCCTCGCCGTGGAACTACTGTCCCGTATTGAAAAGATGATTACAGTACGGGACAGTGTCCGGCAGCGAGGCAGGGACTCCTAGCGTCGTACATCACTATGATGCTAGGAGTCCCTGCCTCGCCGTGGAACTAGTGTCCCGTATTGAAAACATGATTACAGTATGGGACAGTGTCCGGCAGCGAGGCAGGGACTCCTAGCGTCGTACATGACTATGATGCTAGGAGCCCGGCTCCCTGCACTGTGTTCGGTCCGGGACTTGCGGCTGAAATACGTTCCGTCCATTACGGACCGAACATGCTCGTGTGAATCCAGCCTAAAATATCCCACCCCTTGTCAGACGCCATTGTAACCAGATCATCAATGTCATTCACTTCCACTGTTAGTGGTTTTATTGTTATGGCTGAACGTTCTATGAGCCGGACAATTCAACAAATCCTCGCCACAAGTGTTGTCCTTGTGACATTCTCATCGGTAGTAAGAAAGTATTGAATAACTAATTGTCCATCCTTTAGAATGAAAACAAAGACCAGATCCAGTGTAACTTGGATTTAGTATTGAGAGATCGTCTTCCTATTTTACGGATGTTCAGCCATCACTTTTATGTTGGAAATCGTCATGGATTGTGTTCACTGCGCTGACGTTTGTGATGTAAATCACCTGATGTGTAGAAATGTTTGTGTTACCGGTTACTCCCCTATTATCACCCAAGTATCAGATCTAAAGACAGAGGATTCTTTATTTTCTACAGCCAAATCCAGGCCAGACATAGGTCCTCTTATATATGTGCTCCTTCTTCCTTTAGGTGTCTGTGGAGGAACGTTCCTCCCATGGATCCATCCCAGCTGTGGAGATGCAGATCCTGAGCTCCCACTTACATGTTGTGGCTTCTCTACATCTCGCAGTTATCAGCCGTTACAAGGTAACATTGTAATAACGCCACACATAATTATTTATACTCCAATAGGAGACAATGTGATTGTGTATGGCATTGCCACTAATATTCACTGACTGGCCACGTCATTAGAGAGACCCATCTAGTAGCGGGTTGGACCTCCTTTGGCCTTCAGAACCGCAGCAATTCCTTGTGTAATAAATGTCACTTGGTGTTGGAATCGTTCTGCAGGAATATTGGGCGATGCGGACAGGATCGCTTCTCACAGTTATCGCTAAAGTGTCCTGCCATAGGGTGAACACTGCCATGAAGGGATGGATTTGGTCGTCACAAAGCTTATGTAAGCCGTACTGTTCAAGCGTCCGCCACAGAGGACTCGGGGTGTGCCAAAGAAACGGCAATATTACTCCACCAGCCTGACCTGTTCACACCTGACAGGACGGGTTCATCCATTCATGCTGCTTTAGCCAAATTCTGAACCTCTCCTCTGCACGGAGCAACCAGAATCTGGATCATCTGACCCGGCGATGTTCTGCCACTGCTCAGTGGTACAATTTGTGCGCTCTTTTGCCCACTAGAGTCTTGTCATTGTGTTTCCCTTAGAGAGCAATGGCACCAGAACTGGTTGTCTGCTGTTATAACTCCTCCGTGCTGAGGAACCATGAGTTGTGTGTTCGGACACGTTTTTCTGTTCTTCAGAACGATTCCTGACATCCTCCTCTGACCCCTTTTGTCGACAAGTTGTTGACGTTCACCGGATCCACTGTCGCTGGATGTTTTCCTAGATCACACCATTATCTGTAAACTCTCCACACCGTTGCATGAGAAAACCGCACAAGGTCGTCCGTTGTTAAATCACTGGTCCAGGCTCGTCTAACACCGATGACCATTCTTTGTTCGAAGTCGCTCAGATCACTTGATTTTCCAATTTGAATGTGGATTCACACTGAAACTGATCGACAGAAAGCGTTCACTCCGGGGTCACGTGTCTAATTTCCATACAGGGAAGCTCCAATGGTGTAAGGATCGGTGGCTGTTCAGTGTATCTTCCTAAATGGCGATCTCTGGTGCGAGGAGCCATCACTTGTCTACATGTGCTCGCTGCACGATCCAGTTACCAGTCTCCTGTCCAATGAATGGGTGACATCCAGGGAATCCTGTTTATATCAGAGCAGACCTGACTAATCAATCCTACAGGGGGCGCTCACACTCAGTCAGTGACTTTATGCAGACGTGGTGTCTGAGATGAATGGTCAGGAACATCATGATGACAGATGCTATAGATGTAACCGGCAGCGCTGCACATGCTCAGTTCTTACATCTTACCAGAAGGAAAATGTTTCTGTGCACAATGTCTCATTCTTCTTCCACCCTCATTTTATCTCATTTTGTTTCCTAGATTTTACTGCAACAAAATAATCCGAACACCGACAGTCGTTCCCCTGATTTGAGTTTGGGGAAGATTCAGCCGCTGTTCAGTGCTCATGAGGTAAGTCATTCGCTCTTTGTTGCGGTTTTAAGGCTGTAAATTTATATCAAATTCATGACATTTAAATGAAACATATAACATAAGGCAGATCATTGAGGGTAAAAATAAAGTGTAAAGAAATGTATCTGGAATAATCAGCGTATACTCCAATGCGTGTAAAATAAACATAGACAATAGTGGGGGGGGGGGTCACCTCTTTTCATGTAAGAAACAATGTCTATATAGGTGGGGGCTCGGCATAGAGGAGTCCCCAATTACTTGTCAGATGCAGCTTTACCCAAGTACCTGATAAGTAGGTGATCAGATCTTCATGTACATCCCAGGATTCAGTGACATTACCTTCATAGCGCTGTAACATTCCGCGGCAGCCTTAGGCTACGTTCACACGTAGCGGATTTGCTGCAGATTTTACAGGATTTGCAGCTATTGACTTGCAGTGCGGATTTTGAAATTCACAACATGTCAACTTATGCTGCAGAATGGTTACGTGATTGTTGCAGATTTTCCTGATTGAGTTCAAAGGAGAAATGAATATCTGCAACAAACACCAAATGTTGGGTACAGGCAACAAAAAGTAGAGAAAAAAAACCAACAACCCCATTTCCACTTAAAAAAATCCACATGGGACGAAACATTATACCAGGAGGCCGGCTGCATGGAGACCGGCCGGGGGTGTAGGGTGTCATCAATGGCTGCATGGAGAGCGGCCGGGGGAGTAGGGTGTCGTCAATGGCTGCATGGAGACCAGCCGGGGGAGTAGGGTGTCGTCAATGGCTGCATGGAGACCGGCCGGGGAGTAGGGTGTCGTCAATGGCTGCAGCTCCAGAGGGGGGAGTAGGGTGTCGTCAATGGCTGCATGGAGACCGGCCGGGGGAGTAGGGTGTCATCAATGGCTGCAGCTCCAGAGGGGGGAGTAGGGTGTCGTCAATGGCTGCATGGAGACCGGCCGGGGGAGTAGGGTGTCGTCAATGGCTGCATGGAGACCGGCCGGGGAAGTAGGGTGTCGTCAATGGCTGCAGCGCCAGAGGGGGGAGTTTTGTCGTCATCATGGTTTTCTTTTT
The DNA here is from genome assembly GCF_050947455.1 of Rhinoderma darwinii. Lineage (NCBI taxonomy): Eukaryota > Metazoa > Chordata > Amphibia > Anura > Rhinodermatidae > Rhinoderma > Rhinoderma darwinii. Next base: position 72,490 of record NW_027463422.1, on the reverse strand, counting down.
TATCTCTCTGCTGTTCTCCGCAGCGGTAATTCCAGGCAAAAATTTGCACCAAATGAAACACGATTTAGTGCAGACTTTCCTACGGAATTCCCTGCAAAATCTGGATCGGATTTGCTGCAGAATTTTCCTCAGCCGATCTGATTAGTGTGAACATACCCTTTAAAGGTTTTTTAAATTTTTGTTAAATTGGTCTCATCTTCGGATAAGCCATCATAATAAGATTGGTAGGCGTCGGATTCTCTATCAGCTGTATGAAGGGTCTGCAGTGCTCCGGTGAGTGCTACACCCCCTTCATTGTTTACACTGCTCTGTATTTTTAGAGGTGACTGTGCCTGGGATTACATCTGTCCCGTTTACTTGAATGTGATGGAGCTGTAGTGATCCGTAATACCAGGCACAGCCGCTAATAAAAGTACGCCGCTGTGCCTGGTAAACAATGAAGGGGAGGCGGCGCTCACCGTACTGCTGCGGCCCCTTCAAACGGCTGATCGAAATCAGGTTCCGTCCTGAGGTTAGATGAGAATTCCAGTCTACAAACATGAGCGCCGCCTGACAGTATGGAGACGTTTCTATTAAATATGACAATGTTATAAAAAGACCAGCAGCTTCTTATTGAAGAAACGCGCCCGTCCTTGTCCTCAGTGTTGTCTAGCGTTTTGACCGCTGGTATAATACACTGCATTGTGCCTCTGGCAGGGCCTAGTAGGCTACCGTACATAGTAGACCAGGGGGACATTGTTAGGCCTCCGGTGGTCATAGAATGGGTCTAAGCTGGGGTGTGTTCTTTTTCTAGGGTCTGGTTTGGAGTCTGATTAATTTGGGAGGTCTGAATAATTTAGGGGTCTTACTTTTTACCCGAGTTCTCTCATTCTGGGACATCCTATGAAGTATATGGAGCACGCACACTACATACCTCTCATAGACTATACAGGAGCACGCCCAATCCATACCTCCCATATACTATACAGGAGCATTCTCACTACATACCTCCCATAGACTATACAGAAGCACGCTCACACCATACCTCCCATAGACTATATATGAGCACGCTCACACCATACCTCCCATAGACTATACAGGAGCATGCTCACTCCATACCTGCCAAAGACTATACAGAAGCACGCTCACACCATACCTCCCATAGACTATATAGGAGCACGCTCACTCCATACCTCCCATAGACTATACAGGAGCATTCTCACTACATACCTCCCATAGACTATACAGAAGCACGCTCACACCATACCTCCCATAGACTATATAGGAGCACGCTCACACCATACCTCCCATAGACTATACAGGAGCATGCTCACTACATACCTCCCATAGACTATACAGGAGCTCGCTCACTCCATACCTCCCATAGACTACAGGAGCATTCTCACTACATACCTCCCATAGACCATACAGGAGCACGCTCACTCCTTACCTCCCATAGACTATACAGGAGCATGCTCAATCCATAACTCCCATAGACTATACAGGAGCACGCTCACTCCATACCTCCCATAGACCATACAGGAGCACGCTCACTCCATACCTCCCATAGACTATACAGGAGCACGCTCACTCCATACCTCCCATAGTCTATACAGGAGCACGCTCAATCCATACCTCCCATAGACTATACAGGAGCACGCTCACTTGTACCTCCCATAGACTATACAGGGGTACGCTCTCTCCATACCTCCCATAGACTATACAGGAGCACGCTCACTCCATACCTCCCATAGACCATACAGGAGCACACTCGATCCATACCTCCCCTAGATTATACAGGAGCACGCTCACTCCATACTTCCCATAGACTATACAGGAGCACGCTCACTTGTACCTCCCATAGACTATACAGGAGCACGCTCACTCCATACCTCCCATAGACCATACAGGAGCACGCTCACTCCATACCTCCCATAGATTATACAGGAGCACGCTCATTCAATACCTCCCATAGACTATACAGGAGCACACTCGATCCATACCTCCCATAGACCATACAGGAGCACACTCACTCCATACCTCCCATAGACTATACAGGAGCTCGCTCACTCCATACCTCCCATAGACTATAATAGAGGGTGAAGTGCAGCCAGCTATCTGGTTTTTAACTATCGGCTCTAATGTGTACAGTGGGGGATCAGACACCCCCATTTTCATGATTAGTGGTTATACCTGCAGTCAGGCTCCTCTAATCAAGCATTTGTGGTGTATACTATCAATATCCGCGATTAGTGTGTGATATGAAGCTGTATTGTGCCCCATGTTGTGCAGTATTGTGTGCTGTATATTGCGCCATATTATTGTTTAGAGGCCGCAGACAGGGCGACGCTCTGATACATTCTGCTGGTGGGTCCTTTTGGGCCCTGCCGATACTGAAACTTCCAGTGATGTCCTCATCTAGGATTCAGACACGGTTCAGCACATCAGTAGTCTTCAGCTGTTGCAAAACTACAACTCCCAGGGCATGTTTTTGATATCTGACCCCATTCTGGTAAATTTGATGATGACACGTCTCATGACATAGCTGCGACCATGTGACACCTCTCCGCTTGGCACCCATAATCCATGGTGGAGGGTGTTTCCCATGTGGCGATTACATTAGCTGTGAAAACATTGAGCGATTCTTCTCTGGGGTCATATATTACACCATTGGCCTTGGCATGAACGCAATTTTGGGTGAGAGTCCATGAACCCGTATGTAAATGCCTGTGTTGTATGTTTTATGGGTGCGATTCTACATTTTAGAAAGTCTGTGGAATTGACCACATTGATTTGGGAATTCTTTGAGGTGATAGAAACCTCCCCAGAGGGTGTAGTGTGACCCTCCTGCCTGTATTCTTGTACCATATTACATTTTATATGGCCGCTCGGGTGTAACGGTTCACTGGGATACGCTTCTTGTGATGTCATCCAGAATGTGGGCAGATTCTATTTCTCTGCACTGTGAAGAACCTGAGCGTGATGTCATGAGGGGCGTGGCCTGTAATCTGGACGTGTTCCGTTTCCACATAATGGCCAACCGGTTATGACATCAGAAAGTTTATAAATTGGGGTCACACATTGACCACGGTGTCAGTTTCTCTTGCTGGCTCTCATCATGGAGGTGTCGCATAAGAAGAGGATGTTGGTGAAGACGTTTCCCACGATGAGTACTGTAGAGAAAATGGAGGTTGGCGGACGCCGGCTTCCGGATGATGTGGAGATGGTGGACGTGGAGGACAAAGACGAAAAAATGGAGGTTGGCGGACGCCAGTTTCCGGATGATGTGGAGATGGAGGACGTGGAGGATGAGGGTGACAAAATGGAAATTGGCGGACGCCAATTTCCTGATGATGTGGAGATGGAGGACCTTTCGGGGGCTACGGTTATCATCAGGGCCTCAAACCCCCGGAAGAGAAAGCGGCCATTTTAGTACCATCTGCCACTCGGGGCCCATTTACCATCAGGGCCCCAAACACCCGGGAGAGAAAGCGGCCATCTTAATTCCATCTGTCGCTTGGGGCCCATTTACCATCAGGGCCCCAAACCCCCGGGAGAGAAAGCGGCCATCTTAATTCCATCTGTCGCTTGGGGCCCATTTACCATCAGGGTCCCGAAATTCCTGGGAGAGAAAGCGGCCATCTTAATTCCATCCTTTACTTAGGGCCCATTCACCATCTTTAGGTGAGGTAAGTGCCGTCCACTGATGATCTTCTCCCCTCACATCTCTTCTACAGCCGCCTGGGCACTCAATTTCTGATATTTATTTTGCAGTTGTCACCCCAACATCGTGGCCTTTACCACCTAAACCATCTGAAATTCCCATGAAGACTCCTCCAGTGCTGAGAAGCAGTGACGAGCAGAACAGAAGCGAGATCCGGTAAGTCTGACGTCCTCTGCTCCGTCTTCATCTTCTGCTGGTGAAGGTTTTGTGAATGTTTTTTGCTTATTGGATTTTTCTTTTCTAGGATTCGACTATGAAAAATGTGAGAAACATGAAAAACGTCCCGGTCTCTTCTGATCCAGGACTGAGCTGTGTAAAGGTGGACTGACGGCCATATCCACGTGTGAAGACGGACCCTCCCCCTCTTCATCTCACCAATCACCGCTTGTTAAGGGGCCGGAGCCACAGAAGACATCGCAGCAACTCTACCACATTCTACAATAAATATATTTGTTTTACACATTTTTGTGCTTTTATTTTTATATTGGAGAATTTATCCAGGGAACCTTTCTTCTACGGGGAACATAAGGGTGTAGAAAAGTCATAGGTGTAATAATCTGCAGAATATATCACTGTATCTGTCACGAGGTAGAGAGGACAGAGCAATGTTCTGCAGATCTAGAGAGGTCAGTGGTGTAATAATCTGCAGAATATATCACTATGTACCTGTCAGGAGGTAGAGAGGACAGAGCAATGTTCTGCAGATCTAGAGAGGTCAGTGGTGTAATAATCTGCAGAATGTATCACTATGTACCTGTCACGAGGTAGAGAGGACAGAGAAATGTGCAGATCTCTAGAGAGGTCAGTGGTGTAATAATCTGCAGAATATATCACTATGTATCTGTCAGGCGGTAGAGAGGACAGAGCAATGTTCTGCAGATCTCTAGAGAGGTCCGTGGTGTAATAATCTGCAGAATATATCACTATGTATCTGTCAGGCGGTAGAGAGGACAGAGCAATGTTCTGCAGATCTAGAGAGGTCAGTGGTGTAATAATCTGCAGAATATATCACTATGTATCTGTCAGGAGGTAGAGAGGACAGAGCAATGTTCTGCAGATCTCTATAGAGGTCAGTGGTGTAATGATCTGCAGAATATATCACTATGTATCTGTCAGGAGGTAGAGAGGACAGAGCAATGTTCTGCAGATCTAGAGACGTCAGTGGTGTAATAATCTGCAGAATGTATCACTATGTATCTGTCAGGAGGTAGAGAGGACAGAGCAATGTTCTGCAGATCTCTATAGAGGTCAGTGGTGTAATAATCTGCAGAATGTATCACTATGTATCTGTCACGAGGTAGAGAGGACAGAGCAATGTTCTGCAGATCTCTATAGAGGTCAGTGGTGTAATAATCTGCAGAATGTATCACTATGTATCTGTCACGAGGTAGAGAGGACAGAGCAATGTTCTGCAGATCTCTATAGAGGTCCGTGGTGTAATGATCTGCAGAATATATCACTATGTATCTGTCAGGAGGTAGAGAGCACAGAGCAATATTCTGCAGATCTAGAGAGGTCAGTGGTGTAATGAGCTGCAGAATATATCACTATGTATCTGTCAGGAGGTAGAGAGGACAGAGCAATGATCTGCAGATCTAGAGAGGTCAGTGGTGTAATGAGCTGCAGAATATATCACTATGTATCTTTCAGGAGGTAGAGAGCACAGAGCAATATTCTGCAGATCTAGAGAGGTCAGTGGTGTAATGATCTGCAGAATGTATCACTATGTATCTGTCACGAGGTAGAGAGGACAGAGCAATGTTCTGCAGATCTCTATAGAAGTCAGTGGTGTAATAATCTGCAGAATATATCACTATGTATCTGTCAGGAGGTAGAGAGGACAGAGCAATGTGCAGATCTCTATAGAGGTCCGAGGTGTAATAATCTGCAGAATATATCACTATGTATCTGTCAGGAGGTAGAGAGGACAGAGCAATGTTCTGCAGATCTCTAGAGAGGTCAGTGGTGTAATAATCTGCAGAATATATCACTATGTATCTATCAGGAGGTAGAGAGGACAGAGCAATGTTCTGCAGATCTCTAGAGAGGTCAGTGGTGTAATAATCTGCAGAATATATCACTATGTATCTGTCAGGAGGTAGAGAGGACAGAGCAATGTTCTGCAGATCTCTATAGAGGTCCGTGGTGTAATAATCTGCAGAATATATCACTATGTATCTGTCAGGAGGTAGAGAGGACAGAGCAATGTTCTGCAGATCTAGAGAGGTCAGTGGTGTAATAATCTGCAGAATATATCACTATGTATCTGTCAGGAGGTAGAGAGGACAGAGCAAAATTTAGAGAAAATTTATAAAAAATAGCATTTTTCAGAATTTAAATGCATCTGCTTGTGAAACAGACGGTTATTTTTTTTCTGTAACACGGAAGGTTTTACCAGAGAATCACTGCTAAATATGTATTGTCCAGATTCTGCAGTTTTTACAAATGTCCCACACGTGGCTCTAGTGTTCTCGTGGACTAAAACACAAGCCCCAGAAGCAAAGAAGCACCTAGTGCATTCTGAGGCCTCTTTTTTATTAGAATATATTTTAGGCAGCATGCCAGGTTTGAAGAGGTGTTGAGGTGCCAAAGCAGTAGAAATTTCACAAAAGTGACCCCATTTCCGAAACTACACCCTTTAAGGAATTAATTTAGGGTTGTTATTACCATTTTGACCCCACAGTTTTTACACAACACGTATTTGAATTGGGCTGTGAAATAAAAAAAATGACATTTATTCCAATAAGATGTCATTTTTGATAAAAATGTCGTATTTTCACAGGGAACAAAATACCCCATTTTGTTGCCCAATTTGTCCTGAGTGCAGCAATACCCCATTTGTGGTGATAAACTGCCGTTTGGGCCCATGGGTGGCCTCAGAAGGGAAGGAGCGCTGTGTGTTCTTTGGAGAGCAGATTTTGCTGGATTGGTTTTCGGGTGCCATGTCGTATTTGCAGAGCCCCAGAGGTATCAAAGCAATAGAAATCCACCAGAAATGACCCCATTTTGGAAACTAGACCCCTCAAGAAATTCATTTATGGTTGTTATTACCATTTTTAACGCACTGTTTTTTCACAGCACCTATTTGAATTGGGCTGTGAAATTTAAAAAATGACATTTTTTCCAATAAGATGTCATTTTTGATAAAAATGTCTTATTTTCACAGGGAACAAAATACCCCATTTTGTTGCCCAATTTGTCCTGAGTGCAGCAATACCCCATTTGTGGCGATAAACTGCCGTTTGAGCCCATGGGAGGCCTCAGAAGGGAAGGAGCGCTGTGTGTTCTGTCACGGGCACAGGGTATGTGGACCCACTAGGCCGCTCTGCCGTAGTGGAGAGGCAGCTGACCAGGTCACAGTCTAAGCGAAAGTCAATGGCAGACAGTAATGCTTGGGTACCTGCAATAGTCCGGGCGGTGGCTGTGGCTTCAGCACGGATGGAGGCTGGTGCGGCAAGTGGCGCCAGACATGGCGGGCAGTATCCGATGTAGCAGAAGACACTGGACGTGGCAGAAGACACTGGACGTGGCAAACGACAGCAGGTGCAGTAGACACGACTCCAACGCTGGTAGGCACAGGAACTAGAACAATACTTAATACAGGAACGGGTAACAGGGCACGGGTAACAACTGGAACGGGGAAACACTAAGGGACCATTTGCGAGACAGACTGTGATAGACTAACAACGCTCAGGCAAGGATCAGAAGGCCTGGGGCCTTCTTATAAACCAGGAAGTCATGGCAGTTGATGATGATGACTAGAGATGAGCGAACCGGGACAACCGAACCCGGTTTCGGTCCGAACTTCCGGAAAAGTTCGGTTCGCAGCGAATCCGAACTTCACCGGGTTCGGCCGAACCCGTTTTGACCGAACCCGGTCAAAAACATTATACAAATCGGCAGCCACTTATCTCTATCAATCACTGATAGAGAAAAGAGGCTGCTGATTAAAAATAAAATAAAAAGCATTTCATAGGTACCCGGTCGTTGTCTTGGTGACGAGTCCCTCTTCTTCCTCCAGTCCGACCTTTTCTGACGCGGCAGCCTGTGATTGGCTGCAGAGGCCTCTGCAGCCTGTGATTGGCTGCAGAGGCCTCTGCAGCCCGTGATTGGCTGCAGCGCTCACATGGGCTGCATCGTCATCAAGGAATGTCGGGCCGGATGTCGAGAGGGACGCGTCACCAAGGCAACGGCCAGGAGACCAGACTGGAGGAAGCAGGGAGTTCCCGGTAAGTATGAACGTCTTTTTTTTTACAGGTACTGTGATCGGTAGTCACTGTCCAGGGTACTGAAACAGTTACTGCCGATCAGTTAACTCTTTCAGCACCCTGGACAGTGACTATTTAGGGTATGTGCACACACACTAATTACGTCCGTAATTGACGGACGTATTTCGGCCGCAAGTACCGGACCGAACACAGTGCAGGGAGCCGGGCTCCTAGCATCATAGTTATGTACGATGCTAGGAGTCCCTGCCTCTCTGCAGGACAACTGTCCCGTACTGTAATCATGTTTTCAGTACGGGACAGTAGTTCCACGGAGAGGCAGGGACTCCTAGCATCGTACATAAATATGATGCTAGGAGCCCGGCTCCCTGCACTGTGTTCGGTCCGGTACTTGCGGCCGAAATACGTCCGTCAATTACGGACGTAATTAGTGTGTGTGCACATACCCTTACTGACGTCGCCTAGCAACGCTGCCGTAATGACGGGTGCACACATGTAGCCACCCGTCATTACGGGGCCTCATGCACACGACCATAAAAACACCCGTTATCACGGGTCGTAATTACGACCCGAAATAGCGGGCCCATAGACTTCTGTTAGCCACGGGTACCTTCCCGTTTTCCCGTTTTCTCGTGGGAAGGTGCCCGTGCCGTTAAAAAGATAGAACATGTTCTATTTTTTTATTTTACGGGCCGTGCTCGTAATTACGACTCGTAATTACGAGCACGGCCGGCCCGCCACGGGCAGCCGGCCGCTTTTGCGAACCGTGCTGTCATTATAATTATAGCAGCACGGCCCGTAAAATAGAAAAATAGAACATGTTCTATTTTTTTAACGGCACGGGCACCTTCCCGTGAGAAAACGGAAAGGTACCCGTGGGTAACAGAAGTCTATGAGCCCGTTATTGCGGGTCGTAATTACCCGCAATAACGGGTGTTTTTACGGTCGTGTGCATAATGGGAGCACGGCTCGGAAAAACAAACGGCTGCCCGTGCTCATCTCCTGAAATACTCTGTGCTGCCTTAAACTCTGTGGACAGGTCAGGATCCTGTTTCTTTTAAATGCTGCTAGGGAACCCGCTCGATCCACTATATAAGGCTGCGCTACAGTGCAGCATTTAAAAGAAACAGGATCCTGACCTGTCCACAGAGTTTAAGGCAGCACAGAGTATTTCAGGAGATGAGCGTGCAGATTCAGTGCTGCTGTGAACTCTGCTCTTACCATTACGTAGCTCTCAGTCTGTTACCTCTCCTCCACTCCTGTCCTCAAGAACACCTTCACATGATTGGCAAGTCACCACGTAATGGTAAGAGCAGAGTTCACAGCAGCACAGAGTATTTCAGGAGATGAGCGTGCGGATCTTGTGCGTGGTGGTGACTTGCCAATCATGTGAACGTGTTATAGAGGACAGGAGTGGAGGAGATGTAACAGACTGAGCTACGTAATGGTAAGAACAGAGTTCACAGCAGCACAGAGTATTTCAGGAGAGGAGCGTGCAGATTCAGTGCTGCTGTGAACTCTGCTCTTACCATTACGTAGCTCAGTCTGTTACCTCTCCTCGACTCCTGTCCTCAATAACACCTTCACATGATTGGCAAGTCACCACCCCGCACAAGATCCGCACGCTCATCTCCTGAAATACTCTGTGCTGCTGTGAACTCTGCTCTTACCATTACGTGGTGACTTGCCAATCATGTGAAGGTGTTCTGGAGGACAGGAGTGGAGGAGAGGTAACAGACTGAGAGCTACGTAATGGTAAGAACAGAGTTCACAGCAGCACTGAATCTGCACGCTCATCTCCTGAAATACTCTGTGCTGCCTTAAACTCTATGGACAGGTCAGGATCCTGTTTCTTTTAAATGCTGCACTATAGCGCAGCCTTATATAGTGGATCGAGCGGGTTCCCCAGCAGCATTTAAAAGAAACCGTGTTTGTGTATGTGTGTGTTTGTGTATATATGTGTGTTTGGGTATGTGTCTTTGTCTGTTTTTGTTTTTATATGTGTGTTTGTGTATATGTGTGTGTGTGTGTATATATGGGTGTGTTTGTGTATATGTGTTTGTGTATATGTTTGTGTATATATGGGTGTATTTGTGTATATGTTTGTGTGTAGATGTTTGTGAGTGTTTTTGTATATGTGTGTGTTTGTGTATATGGGTGTGTGTTTGTGTGTATATATGGGTGTGTTTGTGTATATGTGTTTGTGTATATGTGTGTTTGGGTATGTGTGTTTTTGTTTGTATATGTGTTTGTGTATATGTGTTCGTGTATGTGTGTGTATAACTGTGTGTGTGTGAGTTTGGATATGTGTGTTTTTGTTTGTATATGTGTGAGTTCGTGTATATGTGTGTGTGTGTTTGTCTGTTTATGTGTGTGTGTGTGTGTATCTTGTTGTGTTTGTGTATATATGTGAGTGTTTGTGTATGGTTGTTTGTGTGTGTGTGTGTGTGTGTGTGTGTGTGTATATCTTGTTGTGTTTGTGTATATATGTGAGTGTGTGTATGGTTGTTTGTGTGTGTGTGTGTGTGTGTTTGTGTATATGGGTGTGTGTTTATGTGTGTTTGTGTATATGTGTGTGTTTGTGTATGGTTGTGTGTGTGTGCGTGTATATATGTGTGTAGGTAAGTAGAAGTATTGGTATTGTTCACATTGATAACTGTTTTTTTATGTTGTTGCAGATTTTGATGTACCGATTGGACTACGTCTTCGATTCGTTGGACTACTGCGTAGATCTACGTTTTTTCAAATTTTAATAAAATGGTTAACGAGGGTTTTGTTGGGGATTTCTTATTTCAATAAAAAAGAATTGTCTTTGTGTTTTATTTTAAACTTTATTAGTGCCTAGATAATGGCAGTTGGCTGATTGACAGCGTCCATTATTAAGGCGGGGCTTAGTGTTAGCCGGTGCAGAGGCTAGCACTAACCACCCATTATTACCCCGGTACCCACCACCACCAGGGGTGCCGGGAAGAGCTTGGTACGATCCAGTACCCGACCATCTGTTGTGATGGTCGGGTACTGGGGCGGCCGTAGGCTGGTATTATGAGGCTGGGAAGGGCCAAAAACAGTGGACCTTCCCACCCTTGTAATGCTAGGCTGCTGCTGCTGTGTTGTATCGGGCTGGTTATAAAAGTGGAGGGACCCCCACGTCGTTTTTTTTTTTTAATTTAACAATAGACGGGTCCCCCACATTTTTAATAACCAGCCATATACAAGGCCGCAGCAGTCTGGCATTACATGGGTGGGAAGGGCCACTGGTTTTGTCCATTCCCAGGCTAATAACACTGTTGTATGTGGCTGGTTATGATAAATTGGGTGGAACCCCATGTCTTTTTTTTAAAAAATATTTAAATAAATAAATTTAAAAAAAATGACGTGGGGTCCCCCCCACTTTTATAACCAGCCCGATACAACACAGCAGCAGCAGCCTAGCATTACAAGGGTGGGAAGGTCCACTGTTTTTGGCCCTTCCCAGCCTCATAATACCAGCCTACGGCCGCCCCAGAGCCCGACCATCACAACAGATGGTCGGGTACTGGATCGTACCTGGCTCTTCCCGGCACCCCTGGTGGTGGTGGGTACCGGGGTAATAATGGTGGTTAGTGTTAGCCTCTGCACCGGCTAACACTAAGCCTCGCCTTAGTAATGGATGTTGTCACTCAGACAGCGGCCATTACTAAAGTGGTAGTAATAAAATTTGAAAAGAAAAAGACAAAGATATAGATAAAATATTTTATTGAAATAAAGCACCCCCAACACAACCCTCATTAACCATTTTATTGTAGAAAAAAAAACGTCATCTAAGTAGTCCTCGAAACCGACGTAGTCCAAACACCAAACCTGTAAAAAAAAAAAAAAAAATGAAATAAAACATGTCGTAGGCTTAGATTCAGTTTAATGTGTGATACTGACTGTTATACCATGTATAGAAGCCTGCCGCGAAGTTGACTTAGATACAGGGCGCCAGCAGACAGTATCATACATGGCCATACATACATATATACAAACATACATACAAGCATGCACATATATACATGCAAATATACATACATGCAAACATACACACATATATACATGCAAACTATCATACATACATGCATACACACACACATGAAAACATACATACATACAAACAAACATGCAAAGATACATACATACATATATACAAGCATGCACATATATACATGCAAACATAAATACATGCAAACATAATTACATACATGCACATATATATAAACATACATGCAAAAATAAAAACATGCAAACATACATACATGCACATATATACATACATACATGACAACATACATACAAACATACATGACAACATACATACATGCAAAAATACATACATACACGCAAACATACATACACACATGCAAACATATATACATGAAAATATACATACAAACATGCACATGTATACATACATGCCAACATACATGCAAACATGCATGCACATATATACATACATACATACATGACAACATACATACATGCAAATATATACATGCAAATATACATACATACACACATGCACATATATACATACATGCCAACATACATGCACATATATACATACATGACAACATACATACATACATACATACATACATACATACATGACAACATACATACATACATACATATACACACATGCAAATATACATACAAACATGCATACATACATACATACATGCAAACATACATTCATGCAAACACACATACATGCAAACATACATACATACATACATTCATGCAAACATACATACATACATACAAATATACATACACACATGCACATATATACATACATACATGAGAACATACATACATACATGACAACATACATGCAAAAATACATACATGCAAACATACACACATGCAAACATACATACATACATGCAAATATATACATGCAAATATACATACAAACATGCACATATATACATACATGCCAACATACATGCACAGATATACATACATGCCAACATACATACATACATACATGCCAACATACATACATGCCAAAAAAATAAAATAATACTTTCATACTTACTTTCCTCCTGTCCGGCCTCCAGCGATGACGTTTCATCCATGTCGCCGCTGCAGCCTGTGATTGGCTGCAGAGGCGGTCACGTGGGATGAAGCGTCATCCTGACGTGCGTGACCGCCACTACAGCCTGTGATTGGCTGCAGCGGCGAAAGGGATGAAACGTCATCGCTGGAGGCCGGACAGGAGGAAAGTAAGTACGAACGTATAATTTTTATTTTTTTATTACATTTAAATTGTATTTTCCGCGCGCCGAGCATGTACTGTCAAGGTTGCTGAAAGAGTTAGTGCAGCCCATTAACTCTATCAGCACCCCGGACAGTAGCATGCTCGGCGCACGGAATTGACAGGTTCGGTACGAACCGAACTTTTTTTGTGAAATTCGGCGAACTAGCCGAACCAAACTTTTGATAAGTTTGCTCATCTCTAATGATGACGATCCTTTTGTGCGCGCGCTGGCCCTTTAAGGCTGTGCGCGAGCGCGCGCACCCTACGGGACACAGCAGGACGGAGCGGTAGTGAGCGCTGGCGTCTCCTAGGAAGGAGACAGGCCAGCGCTCACGGATCCATGGCTGCGGGCGTCGGGAGGTGAATAAACAATAAAATACATCAGAGGGACCGCTGGGAGCAACTGTGGAACTAGAAGTCTTGCTGTAGCAGTTCAGGACCACTGGTTTCAGGAGGGACACATGGAAGGAGCTAGGGATTCTGAGGGTAGGAGGCAGCCGCAGTTTATAGGAGACAGGGTTGATCTGTTGCAGAATCTCGAAAGGGCCAAGGAACCTGGGAGCAAACTGGTATGAGGGTACCCTCAAGCGACAGCCAGACTTTAGTCCCCGGAAGATACTGAGGCGGCTCTCTTCTCTTAGTATCCGCCTTTCGCTTCATGCGATCTACTGCCAGTAAAATAGAGGACCGGGTCTGTTGCCAGATTTGCAGGAAGTCCCCATATGCAGAGTCCTCAGCGGGTACCTGAGATGAAGTCGACACCGGAAGAGGGACTCTAGGATGTTGACTGTACAAAATGTGGAACGGAGTGGAAGTGGTGGACTCACTTGTGTGGTTGTTGTATGAGAACTCGGCCCATGGAAGAAGCTGTGCCCAGTTATCGTGCTGTGAAGAGATGAAGTGGCGGAGATAATTTTCCATGATCTGGTTGATCCTCTCAACTTGCCCATTGGATTGGGGGTGATAGGCAGAGGAAAATTCCAAACTCACATCCAGGAGTTTACAGAGGGCTCTCCAGAACTTAGAGGTAAACTGAACCCCCCGGTCGGACACAATGTGAAGAGGCAAGCCATGCAAGCGAAAGATGTGTAGAATGAAGAGACTCGGCAGTCGGGGAGCAGAAGGTAGGCCGGTCAGCGGGCTAAAATGAGCCATCTTAGACAACCGGTCCACCACCACCGAGATGGTGTTGCATCCTGCAGAGGGAGGAAGGTCTGTGACGAAGTCCATCGCAATGTGCTGCCAAGGGGCACTGGGTACAGGCAGAGGTTGAAGCAGGCCGGCAGGCTTGGAGTGAGTCACTTTGTTAAAGGCACACATCGTGCAAGAAGAGACAAAGTCCAGAACATCTTTAGGTAGCGTGGGCCACCAAAAGTGACGAGCAATCAGGTCTTGGGTTTTACGGACACCAGCGTGTCCAGCCAGTTTAGAACTGTGTCCCCAGCGGAGAATTCTTTTTCTGTCTGCCACCCGAAGAATATGGGTCTATGATAGTCTGAAGGGACTCCACGGTGTCCTCCGTCTCAAATGATCTGGACAGGGCATCGGCCCTCACATTCTTGTCAACGGGACAGTAGTGGAGCAGAAACTGGAAACGGGTGAAGAACAGCGACCACTTGGCTTGACGAGGATTCAGTCTTTGAGCGGACTGAAGGTAGGTGAGGTTCTTGTGGTCGGTGAAGATCAGGATGGGGGTGAGCTGCGCCTTCTAGAAGATGTCTCCACTCCTCCAGGGCCAATTTGATAGCCAGTAGCTCCCGATCTCCAATGGAGTAATTGCGCTCAGCAGAAGAAAAAAGTCTTGAGTAGTAGCCACATACCACTGCCTTTCCTTTGGAGCTCCTCTGGAACAGGAGTGCACCAGCACCAATAGAAGAGGCGTCCACCTCCAGTGAGAACTGCCGAGATACGTCAGGGTGATGGAGGATTGAAGCTGAAGTGAAGGCTTTCTTGAGGCTAATGAATGCGGACTCTGCCTCTGGAGTCCACACCTTGGCGTTTACGCCCTTCTTGGTAAGGGTAGAGATGGGAGCCGTCAGGGAAGAAAAGTTCGGAATTAACTGCCGGTAGAAATTGGCGAATCCCAGGAACCGTTGTATGGCCCTTAGGCCTTGAGGACGTGGCCATTCCAGGATAGACTTTAGTTTCTCAGGGTCCATCTTAAGGCCTTGATCCGATATGACGTAGCCCAGGAAGGGCAAAGACCTCTTCTCAAAGGTGCACTTCTCCAACTTGGCATATAAGCGATTCTCTCTTAGTCGCAGAAGAACTTGACGAACATGCCTCAGATGGGTCACCAGATCTGGGGAGAAAATTGAAATATCATCGAGATAAACTACAACACACATATAGAGGAGATCTCGGAAGATATCATTAACGAACTCCTGAAATACTGCGGGAGCGTTACACAGTCCGAAGGGCATCACTAGGTATTCGTAGTGCCCATCGCGGGTGTTAAATACCGTCTTCCATTCGTCACCCCGGAATATTTGTTCTTGACCGTGATCTGATTGAGACCACGGTAGTCCATGCAGGGTCGAAGAGATCCATCTCTCTTCTTAACGAAGAAGAAGCCTGCCCCAGCCGGGGAGGAAGATTTTCGAATAAAACCCCTCTCCAAGTTCTCCTTGATATAGGCTGACATCGATAAAGTCTCTGGCAAGGAGAGAGGATACACTCGTCCATGGGGAAGAGAAGCATTAGGAACCAGTTCAATGGGACAGTCATAATTCCGATGTGGAGGCAACGTCTCAGCCTCACGTTTGCAAAAGACATCCGCAAAACTGGCATACTGAGATGGTAGCCCGGAAAGTGACTGAGGCAGAGGGGGCACAATAGGACGAACATGTGACAGGCAATGGCTATGGCGTCTGGAACCCCATTGAAGAACCTCTCCAGAATTCCAGTCAAGGGTCGGGGCGTGTAGACGGAGCCATGGCAGACCCAGCAGGATAGGATTGATAGCCTTAGGTAGTACCAGGAAGGTGATCTGTTCTGAATTAAGAGCTCCGACCTGTAGTGTCAATGGCTCAGTGATGAGCATGATCGGATCAGGCAATGGTAGACCATTCACAGAGGCAACTGCCAGGGGTCTCTCCAGAGGGATTGTGGGTAGACTAAAACGATCCATTAGATCCTGCTGGATGAAATTAGCAGCCATTCCAGAGTCAAGATAGGCGGAGGAAAGATGTGATGTCTCTCCGGGGACGATGGCCACAGGAATCGATAATCTGGAAGACGTTTTAACGTTTGTTTTGAATAGTTTTTTATTAAGCAGTTTTGTACAATAATAATATAGTAATAACTCAGACTCGCAGAGTCTCAGCTTTTGCATTTCAGTAATACAATTAAACAAAGTATTAGACCAACATGGCCTACAATAAATCTCACATTACATATCTGTCATGATGTCACAACTTTTGCAAAATATAGAGCATATAAATATATTCATTGCTAACATAGGTAACTACCCTTGACATCACATTGCTTTATAGAGTACCATAACGTGGGTTCTATGGGAGAGAAAGAAAAAGACACACATAATAACCAAAAGAAGGGTAAGGAGGGGGGGGGGGAGGAAAGGTGTAGGGTAGAAGGGTTTCGTAACCATCTCTATGTATTCACGAAAGTGTGCGATTCCTCCATGGGTCCCAAATGGCATCAAATTTGTCTAATGTACTAGCCAGAAGATGTGTTAGGCGGTCATTGACCATTATCCATTAGATCTTAGCGATCAACATATCCATAGACAACGTAGGTGATCGCCAAGCCCTAGCAATAGTTATTTTAGCTGCCAGGAACACATATCGGAGAAATTTACGTGCGGGGGCCCGAACCTCCGGAATAGGACCGCATAGCAGTGCCGTAATCACATCATTGGGGGGTTTGACTTGGATCACTGTGTTAATGAGCTGGTGTACCTGGTTCCAAAAGGCGGCAACCACTGGACACTCCCATAGAATATGCATTAGCGTGCCCTCCGCCCCACACTGCCTAAAGCGGTGCGAATCCACAGATGGATTAAATCGAGCTATACGAGTGGGGACCATATACCATCTCATTAATACCTTATAACCCGCTTCCACCAAGGATGTATTGATAGATAATTTCGAGGTCATGCATGCCATCTCCCGCCACTGCTCCAATTCCACCCCCGTACCTAAATCGTGTTCCCATCGAGTCACGTAAGGGAGTTTACCTTCCGGAGTAACCAGATCGGAATATATCGTGGATATTTTACGTCGTAGGCCAGAGAGCCAGCAAAGCCTTTGAAAAGTGGTCAATGTACTGATGTCACCCTGCCTGGATTTCCAGTCCAGCAAGAAATGGTGTATCTGAATGTATCTAAAATGCTCCGATGGGGGCATCGAGTGTGAGTCCTTAAAGTAGTCCAAAGTTCTAATGTCCCCCCCTATAGAGAAGTCCTTAATCCTGTAAAACCCCTTATTGAGCCACCACCGGAAGTCCATTCTACGCAAACCCGGAGGAAAGGCAGAATTACCCGTGATAGTCATAACCGGATTATGGGGTGATTTAATATGGAATCTCTTTCTAAGCAAGTCCCACAGCTGTAACATCTGAGAAAGCACAGGGGAGAGAACCGGTGGTCTGTCCGAGGACTCCATCCACAATAGCGTTTCCAGCGGGAAACGGGTACATGCGGCCGTTTCAATTTGCGTCCACTGAGGGCAGTATGGTCTCACATAAATATCTGTAAGCTGCGCCAGACGTGCTGCATGGTAGTAATGTTGGATATTGGGAACCCCCAGACCCCCCCCAAACTTTTAGGGGTGAATAAAGTTTGTCTCTGTATTCTCGGTCTTTTAGAACCCCAAATAAACGACATAATCAGCCCTTGGATTTGTCTAAGCGCCTTCTGAGGGATCACGATAGGGAGCGTGCGAAAATAGTAGAGCAATCTGGGCAAAATCGTCATTTTGATGGAGGCAATGCGACCAAACCATGAGAGATTAAGAGGGGACCATCTAGTGAGATCTGTAGCTATTTGTTGAAAAAGTGGAGGGAAGTTGTCCTTGTAGAGGGACTCTATGGTGGGCGTCAATTTGATACCTAAATACGTCAGTCTGCGTGCATCCCAATGAAAATCAAAATTAAGTTTTAAGAGCTTTACTACCCCAATTGGCAATGTAAGATTCATTGCCACCGACTTGCCCAGACAGCTTGCCAAACTGATCAAGAATATGAAAGAGATTCGGCAAGGATGTGAGAGGTGTCGATATGAAAAGCAGAATGTCATCCGCAAACAATGCACATTTATGTTCTACTCCTCCCACCTTCACTCCCCTAATGTCGGGAGAATTTCATATGAGATTGGCCAGTGGCTCAATAGCCAGCGCAAACAGGGAAGGCGATAGCGGGCACCCCTGTCGCGTTCCTCTGCATATTGGAAAGGCTCCCGACATAAATCCCCTAGAGTTTATTTTTGCTGTAGGGAGACAATATAAGATCTTAAGAATAGACAAAAAGCTGGAGCCAAAGCCCATCCTTTCTAGGACATAAAACAAGTATTCCCAGGATAACGAGTCAAAGGCTTTCTGTAGGTCAAGGCTTAATAACATACTTTGACGTACGAATGTACCATCCCACCCCGAGCGAACTGCTGAGATAATATCCACAGCCCGTCTTGTCTGATCCTCTGCCTGGCGGAAGGGTATAAACCCCGCCTTGTCCTTATGTATATACAGTGGGGGAAATAAGTATTTGATCCCTTGCTGATTTTGTAAGTTTGCCCAGTGTCAAAGTCATGAACAGTCTAGAATTTTTAGGCTAGGTTAATTTTACCAGTGAAAAATAGATTATATATATATATATATATATAAAAAAAAAAAAAGAAAATCACATTGTCAAAATTATATATATTTATTTGCATTGTGCACAGAGAAATAAGTATTTGATCCCCTACCAACCATTAAGAGTTCAGCCTCCTCCAGACCAGATACACGCTCCAAATCAACTTGGTGCCTGCATTAAAGACAGCTGTCTTAAATGGTCACCTGTATAAATGACTCCTGTCCACAGACTCAATTAATCAGTCTGACTCTAACCTCTACAACATGGGCAAGACCAAAGAGCTTTCTAAGGATGTCAGGGACAAGATCATAGACCTGCACAAGGCTGGAATGGGCTACAAAACTATAAGTAAGACGCTGGGTGAGAAGGAGACAACTGTTGGTGCAATAGTAAGAAAATGGAAGACATACAAATTGACTGTCAATCGACATCGATCTGGGGCTCCATGCAAAATCTCACCTCGTGGGGTATCCTTGATCCTGAGGAAGGTGAGAGCTCAGCCGAAAACTACACGGGGGAACTTGTTAATGATCTCAAGGCAGCTGGGACCACAGTCACCAAGAAAACCATTGGTAACACATTACGCCGTAATGGATTAAAATCCTGCAGTGTCCGCAAGGTCCCCCTGCTCAAGAAGGCACATGTACAGGCCCGTCTGAAGTTTGCAAATTAACATCTGGATGATTCTGAGAGTGATTGGGAGAAGGTGCTGTGGTCAGATGAGACTAAAATTGAGCTCTTTGGCATTAACTCAACTCGCCGTTTTTAGAGGAAGAGAAATGCTGCCTATGACCCAAAGAACACCGTCCCCACTGTCAAGCATGGAGGTGGAAACATTATGTTTTGGGGGTGTTTCTCTGCTAAGGGCACAGGACTACTTCACCGCATCAATGGGAGAATGGATGGAGCCATGTACCGTCAAATCCTGAGTGACAACCTCGTTCCCTCCACCAGGACATTAAAAATGGCTCGTGGCTGGGTCTTCCAGCACGACAATTACCCGAAACATACAGCCAAGGCAACAAAGGAGTGGCTCAAAAATAAGCACATTAAGGTCATGGAGTGGCCTAGCCAGTCTCCAGACCTTAATCCCATCGAAAACTTATGGAGGGAGCTGAAGATCCGAGTTGCCAAGCGACAGCCTCAATCTTAATGATTTACAGATGATCTGCAAAGAGGAGTGGGCCAAAATTCCATCTAACATGTGTGCAAACCTCATCATCAACTACTAAAAATGTCTGACTGCTGTGCGTGCCAACAAGGGTTTTGCCACCAAGTATTACGTCTTGTTTGCCAAAGGGATCAAATACTTATTTCTCTGTGCACAATGCAAATAAATATATATAATTTTGACAATGTGATTTTTTTTTTTTTTTATATATAATCTATCTCTCACTGGTAAAATTAACCTAGCCTAAAAATTCTAGACTGTTCATGTCTTTGACAGTGGGCAAACTTACAAAATCAGCAAGGGATCAAATACTTATTTCCTTCACTGTATGTGGCGAGGAACGAATTCAATCTAACCGCCAGAATTTTTGTCATAATCTTAAGACATCAAGAAGGGATATCGGGCGGTAATTGGCCTGATCTGTATGATCCTTATGAGGCTTGGGAATGAGATGTATGTAAGCTAAATTCGAAAAAGGAGGCAAGTTACTACCCTCCCGATAGGCATTGAACAGTTCAACCATGTGTGGGGCCAAGACCTCCCTAAAGTGTTTGTAATAACCTGAGGAAAACCCATCTGGCCCCGGGGCTTTGTGAGCCTTCAGATTTTTAATAACATCCAATACCTCTTCCAAGCTAAATTCAGCATCCAGTGTTTCTCTATCCCCTTGGGAAAGTTTAGTAGGGAATGCTGTTTCCAGCAAGACCTTAGCCTTATTTTTATCAAACTGAGGTGGTGCCGAGTACAAAGCTGAATAAAAATTCTGAAAGGCCTTTAAAACTTTTGTGGGGTTCTGTGATAGAGATCCATCCGCCAAGCGCAATTTCGGTGGTGTTGAGGCGTTAAATCTGGGCGTTAGGCGTCTGGAGAGTAATGTTCCCGGTTTGTCCCCTTGTGAAAAAAACTTATGTTGTGACCATCGCAGGCTCTTTTCCGCCCAGCTTGTCAGACATAAATTTAATTCTGTTCTAGCTTCCGCCAATTTCGCTTTAATATCTGCCGATGGGTCTGTTTTGAATTGCTTGGACAGATCCGCAAACTTCCTTTCCTTTAACGCAAGTACCTCTTTCGACCGTTTCTTATTACGCGAGGCTATCTGAATGAATTTTCCCCTAATCACTGCTTTGTGTGCCGCTCAATTGGACATAATCGAGGTGTCTGGTACCTTATTAAGTAGGAAATATGTGTCCAATTCCCTTTGGATTTCTTTGACCATCTCCTGATCCGATAGTAGTGACTCATTCAATCTCCAAGAGGAGATAGGAGGTCTCCCGCATAAATCTGACAGCCGAACCACAATCGGGTCATGGTCAGTCCAGGGTGTAGCCAAAATCCTAGCATCCGTGACCTTAGGGAGTAAGCTAGTTGACAACATAACATGATCAATGCGGGTGTGAATATTATGGGCTGAGGAGAAATAAGTATAATCCCTTGCTGTGGGATTAAAATCCCGCCAGACATCTGACATCCACCGAATTGAAGAAACGTGCTACTTGTATGCTGGTTGACGTAGGAGGAATAAGTCGCACCCTGGATGCGTGGGATTTATCCATGGACGGGTCTAAAGCTATATTAGAATCCCCCCCATTAATTATCGGGCCCTCTATCGATGAGTGGAGCTTGCGCCACATGCCTTGGAAGAACGCCGGTTGGTTAGAGTTCGGGGCATAGTAGTTAATAAAGGTTATTGGAGATTCGTGTAACAGACCCGTGACCAAGATGTACCTGCCATCTGGATCAGAGATCGCTTTGTGAGATGTAAACGGGACCGACCGAGACAGCCATATGCCCACTCCCCTGTGCTTAGTAGAGGCACTAGCCCAAAAATTTTGTGAGTAGTGTCTATGGAAGTACGATGGAGCAGAGGAGGTAGAGAAATGCGTTTCCTGTAAAAATAGTATATCAACATGAGAAGATTTATAGTACAAGAAAGCTTTTCGACGCTTGATCGGGGAGTTAAGGCCCTGCACATTATGTGTGAGTAAACTATAGGACTTAGCAGATTCCAGGACCGCCATCATAGAGCAGGAGGTAGAACCATGTGCTGATTGGGATCCAGCCATAGAGACAAAGGTCAAAAATAGGAAAGAAGGGAAAGGGAAGGGAGTGAGAGACAGAACAAAAATAGGACAGACACAAAATATCAGTAATACCGAACATAGTCTACCGACTAGGCAGTCAAGAAAAGACTGCAAAATGGGGGCAGCAGACCGTCGTGAAGGCACAGCATTTCCGTAAATATGTACTCAGACATTCAACCCCTTAACCTATATCATCCCTGAGCGTAATAGACATTCACATGTTAATAATAAGGTAAAGCAAACTTCACATTTTGAACCGAACATATCTATGTCCGGGATATCAACTCACTGCGACCTCGACACATCAAGAACCGTCCTCGCCTTGTTCGGGCCAGCCTATAAACAAACTTTCATTACTATAAGTGGGAATCAAAAATCCCCATAACTACCCCAACGTATGGGGCCACGGCTCCCAGTCCGCTGAGAACTGCAACTGGCGGTATCAGGCTGAAACTCAACATCAGTGTTGTTTGAAGACATCTCCGGCCGATATGAAGAATAAAGAAAAATAAAATGAGTGCTTCTATATTCGGCCCTCTACCCGTCATGGAGGATTCAATTGTTGCCGACGAGAGTCCACCCTCTGTTCCCTAGGCACCTCTGGATGGCCTCCCTGGGTGCGGCATAGTGGTGACAACGGGGGATCTTGTATGGGGAGTCGGGGAGAACTGGACTTATCCTGGGATGGTAGAATATGTAAGTCCCTCAGCAGATCTTCCCCTTCCTGTAGCGTGGAGAAGCCATATTGCCTGTTGTTGCGCATGAAAAGGAGACAAAATGGGAATGCCCACCGGTATGGGATAGCATGGTGTTTGAGGGTCTGCAGGATAGGACGAAGCATCCGCCTTTTTTGAATGGTTTGGAGAGCCAGATCAGCAAATATCTGAACCGCTGTATTACAAATGGTGATCACCGGAAGCTTCCTAGCTCTTTCCATCACTTTCTCCTTAACCGAGTAATAGTGGAGTTTCACTATAATATCTCTCCATCCCGCCTCATGGCCGTCAGTGCTCTATGGGCCCGGTCAATTTCCATATGTAATTCCGATATATCAGGTATCAAGGTAGTGAGTAGCATACGAACCACCGCCGGTACCGCCGTCTGAGATTCCGGGACCCCTCTGATTCTGAAATTATAGCGTCGGGATCTGTTTTCCAGGTCCTCAATTCTGGTGTTCGCCTCCTCCAATTACTCCTGCAGGTCCTCCATAAATCTGGTATTCTGATTGACCCTTGCAGTGATGGAGGTCATTTTGGTTTCAATAGCCTGCATATGAGCCCCCACTTTATGTAGATCTTGGTGTACAGCGGAAATCTTGGAGCTTATTTCCCCCATCTGAGCTTGCATGGCTCTTGATATGCATGAAAAGATGGCGTCCTCTGTCAATCTGGAAGTAATGGCCGGCGGCATGAGCGGGTGCTGTGGTACATGAACGGGCGTTGGCTGCGGCATTCCCAGGTCCGGGATCGGGCCCTCTGCCTGTAAATCCTCCTTTGCCTGCGATGGTGATGCACTGCCGTGCTCCCGCAGGAGCACAGGATAGTCCTGTGATAACACCGCTGTGCTGGGCTGTATCTCCTGCTGCTGCTGCAGCAGGCCTTGCTCCGCCATGTTCGGCGCCGCCATCAGCATGTCTGCCACGGACCTCTGAGCCTGGGTTTGCTTACCCCGTCTGCCGCTCCCTCTGGCCATAGGTGGATGCCCGGGCATCTAAGGTACTTCTCCTATCTTTTATGGGTCTCGATGTCTGCTGTTAGCGATATATATGCTGGGATGCCTTCACGAGGTGCGGAGCCTGGCTAGAACGCGTCCACCATGTTCAGCTGCGCGCATGCGCCCACGTTTTAACGTTTGGAGACTTTCCACCTTGAGTTGCCTCTCCAATCAACCCTAGGTACTGGAGTTTCCCGGTCTCTGTGGGCATTGGCGCACATAATGACCTTTGAGGCCACAATACATACATAGTGCTGCTTCTCCTGTTCAGATAACCGGACTCTGTCTACCTGCATGGGTTCTTCAGGTAGCGCTAGGAGAGGACAATAGTGGTCTCTGGACCGAGGGTGCTGGTCTGTGGACCCGGCTCTCCTGTCCAACCTCTAGAGAGCACTCCCGGATTCTCATATCAACCCGGGTGGCTAACAGGATGAGGGCATCCAAGGTAGAAGAAAGGTCGCGGGCCGCCAGTTCGTCCTTGATGTTAGAGGACAGTTCCTGCCAGAAGGTCGCCACCAGTGCCTCATTGTTCCATGCCAGCTCGGCTGCTAGGGTATGGAAGGAGATAGCATACTCCCCTACTGTGGAGCCTTCTTGCTTGAGGGTCAACAGAGTGGCTGCGGCAGAGGATGTTCGACCCGGCTCCTCGAACACGGCACGAAAGGACTGCAGGAACAAGGCTAGGTCCGCGGATAAAGGGTCCTTGTTGATCCGAGATTGGGTTCGCCCATGCCAGGGCCTTGCCAGCGAGGAGGGAGATAATAAATGCCACTTTGGCCTCCTCGGAGGGGAAGAGATGAGGCCGTAGCCTAAAATTAACCGTGCATTGATTGAGAAATCCTCTACATGCTCTGGGATCACCGTCGTAGCGAGGAGGAAGAGGCAGAGGAACTGTGGATCCGGAACAAACGGGAGGAGCAACGGGCAGTGGCACAGCAACCGCTTCAGAAGGAAGAACCGGAGGTGGAACAGCGAGTCGATTCAGGCGGACCATGATAGAATTCACTGCCTCAAGGAGTTGATCCTAACGTGTGCGTAGGTCATGCATCTCTGTCTGAATCTTCTGGACTGCGGTCTTGGGCTGGCCAGCGGGTTCCATGGCCTGAGCGTACTGTCACGGGCACAGGTTATGTGGACCCACTAGGCCGCTCCGCCATAGCGGGGAGGCAGCTAACCAGGTCACAGTCTATGCGAAAGTCAATGGCAGACAGTAATGCTTGGGTACCTGCAATAGTCCAGACGGTGGCTGTGGCTTCAGCACGGATGGAGGCTGGTGCGACAAGTGGCGCCGGATGTTGCCGGGCAGTATCCGATGTAGCAGAAGACACTGGACGTGGCAGAAGACACTGGACGTGGTAAACGACAGCAGGTGCAGTAGACACGACTCCAACGCTGGTAGGCACAGGAACTAGAACAATACGGAAAACAGGAACGGGTAACAGGGCACGGGTAACAACTGGAATGGGGAAACACTAAGGGACCATTTGCGAGACAGACTGGGATAGACTAACAACGCTCAGGCAAGGATCAGAAGGCCTGGGGCCTTCTTATAGACCAGGAAGCCATGGCAGTTCATGATGATGACGATCATTTTGTGCGCGTGCTGGCCCTTTAAGACACTACGGGACACAGCAGGACGGAGCGGAAGTGAGCGCTGGTATCTCCTAGGAAGGAGACAGGGGCCAGCGCTCACGGATCCATGGCTGCGGGCGTCGGGAGGTGAGTAAACCCGACGGCCCGCGGCCATGGACGCTACATGTTCTTTGGAGTGCAGATTTTGCTGGATTGGTTTTCGGGTGCCATGTCGCATTTGCAGAGCCCCAGAGGTATCAGAGCAATGGAAACCCACCAGAATTGACCCCATTTTGGAAACTACACCCCTCAAGGAATTAATTTATTGGTGTTGTGACCATTTTGACCCCATAGTTTTTTCACATAACGTATTTGAATTGGGCTGGGAATTCAAACAAAATAATTTTTTTCCAATAATATGTAGTTTTGGCTGAAAATTTCTTATTTTCACAAGAAATAAAATACCCCATTTTGTTGCCCAATTTGTCCTGAGTGCGGCAATGCCCAATTTGTGGTGATAAACTGCCGTTCGGGCCCATGGGAGGGCTCAGAAGGAAAGGACCACCATTTGGGGATTTTCTGGTGCGAAGTCATGTATGCAGAAGCCCCTGAGGTACCAGTACAGTTGAAACCCCCAAGAAGTGACCCCGTTTTAAAAACTACACCCCTTAAAGGCAATGTGTTGCCAGAAAAACATGTTGTTTTTTTTTTAATTAAACATTTAGTGTGTGGGTGATTAAACATTGTTCAAATTTTTTTTATTTTTTTCACGAGTCAGGAAATATTATAAATTAATTCTAATTTATAATACTACCCATTTTTGGTCACTAGATGGAGCTATTCCCAAAATTGCAGCTTTGCAAAATTGGGTAAAAAGCCCTCGCTCTAGTGAGCTCTCAGCATCCCCCCCTCCTTTATCCTGGCTAGTGCCGGGATAAACGAGGGGTTTGAACGGTGTAACCTCCTACACTGTGTGTCACCATTTTTTGAGCTAACACACAGTGTAGTAGGTTTACATACAGTAGTAAACACACACAAACACGAACATACATTGAAATCTCTTACCTGCTCCTGCCGCCGCGGCTCCCTCCGGCCTGTCCGCTCCGTTTGCTGCCGCTGGTCCAAGTGCACAAATCCGGAAGCCGCGACCGTAAGTAGTAATATTACTGTCCGGCCGCGACTTCCGGTCCACAGGAAAATGGCGCCGGACGGCGCCAATTTCGAATTGGACTGTGTGGGAGCGGCGCATGCGCAGTTCCCACACAGACGCCGTACACTGAAGTCAATGGGACGGGAGCCGTTCGCAGTCCCTATGGGACTGTGGCTGCCGTATTCCATGTCTGTATGTGTCGTTAATCGACACATACAGAAATGGAACAAAAAATGGCAGCCCCCATAGGGAAGAAAAAGTGTAAAAATAAGAAAAAGTAAAACACAAACACACAAATGAATATAAACGTTTTTAATAAAGCACTAACATCTTTAACATATAAAAAAAATAATTTGTGATGACACTGTTCCTTTAAGGCATTCATCTAGAGATGTAGTGAGCATTTTGACCGAAGACATACACCCCATAAACTGTAATGTGGGTTCTCCCGGGTACGGCAATACCCTCAATGTGGCTGTTATCAGCTGCCTGGGCATAGCAGGGCTCAGAAGGGAAAGACGAGGGGGGATAAGCTGTGCGGAGTGCGTCAGGGTAAGTAAAACTGGGGTAGATTAAAAACCAAGGGATGTATGATAAATTTTATAACACAGAGCTCTTTTTCATACAGAGCTCTGGTTATTCGGGACACGTGTCACATTGATGTATTGTGTCCTCCCTTATCCCCCTCTTATAGCAGACTTTGTACATCTTTGACTTTTTCCCTTCTTGCCAGTTTGGGGAACTTCTCCTGGAAAGTGTTGCCCTGGTACGATGCGTGTGGCCTCGCTTCCAGAAGTACTGGGTGCCCCCCCTTCTTGGTCCCTAAAAATTAGTTTCTTGATAACCACCTCTTGAAATTCCAGGAAAGTACCCCTCTGGCCTGCACATCGACATTGCACCTACACATTGTATAATGCCAACTGTATGAGGTGCCCGGCCAGCTTCTTATACCACACCGCATGGCGCTGTAGGGCTTCAGGACTTGATCTGACAAGTCCACCCCTCCCATGTACCTATTGTAGTCCAGGATGCAGTCTGGTTTGGGGGTCTCTGTACTGGTACCTCGTACAGGTACATGGGTACTGGTGTGGCATCTCTCTTGTCTTGTACGTGACACACAATATGTTGCTGCTAGATTGTGCCCTGCGCTCACCCCTTCTTGTTTGCCCTGCAGAGTCTTAGGGAGGCCTCTCAGATCCTCTAGCAGTGCTGCATGCCGCAGGACTGGAAGCGAGGCAGTTGAAGAGTGGGACGCTGGTATAAAAATTATCCAGGTAGAGGTGGTAACCCTGGTCCAGCAGTGGGTGCACCAAATCACACACAATTTTTGCATTAACTCCCAGTAAGGGGGGGGGGGGCATTCTGGGGGCTGAGCACTGGTGTCCTTCTCTTCATGTATCCTAAATCTGTAGGTATACCCTGATGCCCTCTCGCACAGCTCATACATCTTCACACCATACCTTGCCCTCTTACCCGGCAGGTACTGGCGGAATTGAAGCCTCCCTTTAAAATCTACCAAGGACTCATCAATAGAAATACACGTCTCGGGGGTGTTTGCTTGGAAAAACCGGGCACTGAAACGATCTAATAGGGGTCTCCGTTTATACAAATGGTCAAAACTGGGGTCGTCTTGGAGTGGGCGCTGCTCATTAGGAGAAGCGAAGTATTGCCTGATTTTTTTTAGGTTCCAGTTCAGTTCTGAAGTTGGTTTGAGGGGCCCATATATTAGAAACCCCCATCAAACACCCCATTTTAGAAACTAGATCCCTCAAAGTATTCACAACAGCATTTAGAAAGTTTATGAACCCTTTAGGTGTTTCACAGAAATTTAGAGCAAAGTAGAGGTGAAATTTACATATTTATTTTTGTCAGAAAATTCTTTTTATACCATTTTTTTTTTATAACACAAAAGGATTTATCAGAGAAACGCAACTCAATACTTATTGCCCAGATTCTGCAGTTTAGAGAAATATCCGACATGTGGCCCTAGTGCGGTAATGGACTGAAGCACCGACCTCCGAAGCAAAGGAGCACCTAGTGGATTTTGAGGCCTCCTTTTTATTAGGCACCATGTCCGGTTTGAAGAGGTCTTGTGGTGCCAAAACAGTGGAAAACCCCCAAAAGTGACCCCATTTTGTAAACTAGACCCCTTGAGGAATCCATTGCAGTTTTCTTGGGGTGCATGCAGCTTTTTGATCAGTTTTTATTCTATTTTTTATTTTTTTCACAGCGTTCCCCGTGCGCTATAAATGACATATTCACTTTATTCTGCGGGGCGATACGATTACGGCGATACCAGATGTTTATAGTTTTTATGTCTTATGGCGTTTGCACAATAAAATACGTTTTGTAAACAATCATTCACTTTTTGTGTTGCCTTATTCTAAGAGCCAGAACTTTTTTATTTTTCCATCAATAAAGCCGTGCGAGGACTTATTTTTTGCGTAACGAACTGCAGTTTCGATCAGGACCATTTTTAGGTACAGGCGACTTTTTGATCTCTTTTTATTCCATTTTTTTGGATGTGAAGTGACCAAACAATTGTGATTCTGGTACGGTTTGTTATTATTTTTTTTACGGCGTTCACCGTGCGAGATAAATAACGAAAAGTTTTGTAGTTCAGGCCGTTACGGATGCGGCGATACCAATTATGTATAGTTTATTTGTTTATCTATTTTTATTAATAATAAAGGACTGATAGGAGTAAAAGGGGGATTTTTACTTTTATTACTTTTAAAACTTTTATTTTCTCTTTTTTACACAATATTTTTTTACCTTTTTTTTACTTTATTACTTTGTCCCACTAGGGGACATGAGGGCAGGAGGCCCTGATTTCTATTCTAATACACTGCACTACATGCGTAGTGCAGTGTATCAGAGCTGTCAGCTACTCACTGACAGCAAGCATAGTGGGTCCTGACATTGTCAGGACCCACTAGGCTTCCGTCGATGGCATAGCCGGACGCCATTGTTTGGTGTCCGGTTGCCATAGTCACCATCGCCGGCCGCTATCGTGTAGCAGGCCGGCGATGGTAGCTTAACCCCTAAAAAGCAGCGATCTCTATTGAACGCGGCTTTTAAGGAGTTAAGCAATGTGGACACAGCGATCGGTCCCCGCTGTAGGAGCTGCGGCAGCTGCTGTACGAGACAGCAGCTGTCACAGCTCCTGTATGAGTCGGGAGGACGGCCGAAACGGCCGTTACTCCCTAGACGTACTATTAGGTCATGGAGCGTGAACGATACAGCTGCCATGACCTAATAGTACGTCCAGGAGCGGGAAGGGGTTAAGGACGCATCCTTGTTTTGGCCTTAAGGCTCAGAGCCCATTTTGCAAATCTGACATATTTCACTTTATGTGGTAATAACTTCGGAATGCTTAAACCTATCTAAGCAATTCTGAGATGGTTTTCTCATGACACATTGGGCTTTATATTAGTGGTAAAATTTGGTCAATATATTCAGTGTTTATTTGTGAAAAATAGCAACATTTAGAGAAAATTTTTAAAAAATAGCATTTTTCTGAATTTAAATTGACCTGCTCGTAAGGCAGATGGTTATACCCCCCAAAATAGTTACTAGTTCACATTTCCCATATGTCTACTTTAGATTGGCTTCGTTTTTTGAACATTCTTTTATTTTTCTTGGACGTTACAAGGCTTAGAACATAAACAGCAATTTCTCATATTTTTAAGAAAATGTCAAAAGCCTTTTTTTTAAGGTGCCTGTTCAGTTCTGAAGTGGCTTTGAGGAGCCTATGTATTAGAAACCCCCATAAAACACCCCATTTTAAAAACTAGACCCCTCAAAGTATTCACAACAGCATTTAGAAAGTTTTTTTCGGAGGCAGCCGGAGCGGCTTAACGGTGTGGGGTCTGGGTGTCGGTCATCAATTGTCCAGTAGTTGACAACCCCATTAAGTCCTAGGGTACATTAACTTACACACAGGTTGGCGCTTTTGAGGTGATTTGTCCGACTCTTGGATAACGTTTTTAATTTGCATCTGCATTTTATAATAAACAGAGGAACATTGTAAGGTCAAATCTGCACTGTGTGAACAAGACCTAAGAAGTAGATGCGTTTAGTCAGGTTTGCTTGTTGGATTTAGAAATTGAAGGTCAATATTCAGTTTACACGTCTTCTAATGAGAGATCGTTCTATATTCTCAGCTTTTACTAAAAGAAGTGAAGAACCTGAGAGAGCGCCTGGGTGTGGTGAAGACATCATCTCCAGTGCAGCTGCCCAGAGACTTCTCCACATCTATAGAGACTTACGTGATCCAGGACTGCTCTTCATTTGAGTCTGTGATCTTCATTCCTACGCTGAGGATGGAAGCGGCCGCCAGAGATCTGTCAGGATCAGACACGTTCCTGAGCGCCGCCTGACAGTATGGAGACGTTTCTATTAAATATGACAATGTTATAAAAAGACAAGCAGCTTCTTATTGAAGAAACGCGCCCGTCCTTGTCCTCAGTGTTGTCTAGCGTTTTGATCGCTGGTATAATACACTGCATTGTGCCTCTGGCAGGGCCTAGTAGGCTACCGTACATAGTAGACCAGGGGGGCATTGTTAGGCCTCCGGTGGTCATAGCATGGGTCTAAGCTGGGGTCTGTACTTTTTCTAGGGTCTGGTTTGGGGTCTGATTAATTTAGGAGGTCTGAATAATTTAGGGGTCTTACTTTTTACCCTAGTGCTCTAATTCTGGGACATCCTATGAAGTACATGGAGCACGCACACTACATACCTCTCAAAGACTATACAGGAGCACGCCCAATCCATACCTCCCATAGACTATACAGGAGCATTCTCACTACATACCTCCCATAGACTATACAGAAGCACGCTCACACCATACCTCCCATAGACTATATAGGAGCACGCTCACACCATACCTCCCATAGACTATACAGGAGCATGCTCACTCCATACCTCCCATAGACTATATAGGAACACGCTCATTACATACCTCCCAAAGACCATACAGGAGCACGCTCACTCCATACCTCCCATAGACTATACAGCAGCATGCTCACTACATACCTCCCATAGACTATATAGGAGCACGCTCACTACATACCTCCCAAAGACCATACAGGAGCACGCTCACTCAATACCTCCCAAAGACCATACAGGAGCATGCTCACTCCATACCTCCCATAGTCTATACAGGAGCACGCTCACTACATACCTCCCATAGACTATATAGGAGCACGCTCACTACATACCTCCCATAGACTATACAGGAACACGCTCAATCCATACCTCCCATAGACTATACAGGGGTACGCTCTCTCCATACCTCCCATAGACTATACAGGAGCACGCTCGATCCATACCTCCCATAGACTGTACAGGAACACACTCAATCCATACCTCCCATAGACTATACAGGGGTACGCTCTCTCCATACCTCCCATAGACTATACAGGGGTAAGCTCTCTCCATACCTCCCATAGACTATACAGGAGCACGCTCGATCCATACCTCCCATAGACTGTACAGGAACACACTCAATCCATACCTCCCATAGACTATACAGGGGTACGCTCTCTCCATACCTCCCATAGACTATACAGGGGTACGCTCTCTCCATACCTCCCATAGACTATACAGGAGCACGCTCACTCCATACCTCCCATAGACTATACAGGAGCACGCTCTCTCCATACCTCCCATAGACTATACAGGAGCACGCTCACTCCTTACCTCTCCTAGATTATACAGGAGCACACTCACTCCTTACTTCCCATAGACTATAATAGAGAGTGAAGTGCAGCCAGCTATCTGGTTTTTAACTATCTGCTCTAATGTGTACAGTGGGGGATCAGACACCCCCATTTTCATGATTAGTGGTTATACCTGCAGTCAGGCTCCTCTAATCAAGCATTTGTGGTGTATACTATCAATATCCGCGATTAGTGTGTGATATGAAGCTGTATTGTGCTCCATATTGTGCAGTATTGTGTGCTGTATATTGCGCCATATTATTGTTTAGAGGCCGCAGACAGGGCGACGCTCTGATACATTCTGCTGGTGGGTCCTTTTGGGCCCCTGCCGATACTGAAACTTCCAGTGATGTCCTCATCTAGGATTCAGACACGGTTCAGCACATCAGTAGTCTTCAGCTGTTGCAAAACTACAACTCCCATGGCATGTTTTTGATATCTGACCCCATTCTGGTAAATTTGATGATGACACGTCTCATGACATAGCTGCGACCATGTGACACCTCTCCACTTGGCACCCATAACCCATGGTGCAGGGTGTTTCCCATGTGGCGATTACATTAGCTGTGAAAACATTGAGCGATTCTTCTCTGGGGTCATATATTACACCATTGGCCTTGGCATGAACGCAATTTTGGGTGAGAGTCCATGAACACGTATGTAAATGCCTGTGTTGTATGTTTTATGGGTGCGATTCTACATTTTAGAAAGTCTGGAATTGACCACATTGATTTGGGAATTCTTTGAGGTGATAGAAACCTCCCCAGAGGGTGTAGTGTGACCCTCCTGCCTGTATTCTTGTACCATATTACATTTTATATGGCCGCTCGGGTGTAACGGTTCACTGGGATACGCTTCTTGTGATGTCATCCAGAATGTGGGCAGATTCTATTTCTCTGCACTGTGAAGAACCTGAGCGTGATGTCATGAGGGGCGTGGTCTGTAATCTGGACGTGTTCCGTTTCCACATAATGGCCAACCAGTTATGACATCAGAAAGTTTATAAATTGGGGTCACACATTGACCACGGTGTCAGTTTCTCTTGCTGGCTCTCATCATGGAGGTGTCGCATAAGAAGAGGATGTTGGTGAAGACGTTTCCCACGATGAGTACTGTAGAGAAAATGGAGGTTGGCGGACGCCGGCTTCCGGATGATGTGGAGATGGTGGACGTGGAGGACAAAGACGAAAAAATGGAGGTTGGCGGACGCCAGTTTCCGGATGATGTGGAGATGGAGGACGTGGAGGATGAGGGTGACAAAATGGAAATTGGTGAATGCCAATTTCCTGATGATGTGGAGATGGAGGACCTTTTGGGGGCTACGGTTATCATCAGGGCCTCAAACCCCCGGAAGAGAAAGCGGCCATTTTAGTCCCATCTGCCACTCGGGGCCCATTTACCATCAGGGCC
This sequence comes from Rhinoderma darwinii, assembly GCF_050947455.1. Taxonomy (NCBI): domain Eukaryota; kingdom Metazoa; phylum Chordata; class Amphibia; order Anura; family Rhinodermatidae; genus Rhinoderma; species Rhinoderma darwinii. The sequence continues at coordinate 38,648 of NW_027463422.1, read as the reverse complement.
CCAAACCCCCGGGAGAGAAAGCGGCCATCTTAATTTCATCTGTCGCTTGGGGCCCATTTACCATCAGGGTCCCGAAATTCCTGGGAGAGAAAACGGCCATCTTAATTCCATCCTTTACTTAGGGCCCATTCACCATCTTTAGGTGAGGTAAGTGCCGTCCACTGATGATCTTCTCCCCTCACATCTCTTCTACAGCCGCCTCGGCACTGAATTTCTGATATTTTTTTTTCGCAGTTGTCACCCCAACATCGTGGCCTTTACCACCTAAACCATCTGAAATTCCCATGAAGACTCCTCCAGTGCTGAGAAGCAGTGACGAGCAGAACAGAAGCGAGATCCGGTAAGTCTGACGTTCTCTGCTCCGTCTTCATCTTCTGGTGGTGAAGGTTTTTTGAATGTTTTTTGCTTATTGGATTTTTCTTTTCTAGGATTCGACTATGAAAAATGTGAGAAACATGAAAAACGTCCCGGTCTCTTCTGATCCAGGACTGAGCTGTGTAAAGGTGGACTGACGGCCATATCCACGTGTGAAGAAGGACCCTCCCCCTCTTCATCTCACCAATCACCGCTTGTTAAGGGGCCGGAGCCACAGAAGACATCGCAGCAACTCTACCACATTCTACAATAAATATATTTGTTTTACACATTTTTGTGCTTTCATTTTTATATTGGAGAATTTATCCAGGGAACCTTTCTTCTACGGGGAACATAAGGGTGTAGAAAAGCCATAGGTGTAATAATCTGCAGAATATATCACTGTATCTGTCACGAGGTAGAGAGGACAGAGCAATGTTCTGCAGATCTCTATAGAGGTCCGTGGTGTAATAATCTGCAGAATATATCACTATGTATCTGTCACGAGGTAGAGAGGACAGAGCAATGTTCTGCAGATCTCTAGAGAGGTCAGTGGTGTAATAATCTGCAGAATATATCACTATGTATCTGTCAGGAGGTAGAGAGGACAGAGCAATGTTCTGCAGATCTCTAGAGAGGTCAGTGGTGTAATAATCTGCAGAATATATCACTATGTATCTGTCAGGCGGTAGAGAGGACAGAGCAATGTTCTGCAGATCTCTAGAGAGGTCCGTGGTGTAATAATCTGCAGAATATATCACTGTATCTGTCACGAGGTAGAGAGGACAGAGCAATGTGCAGATCTCTATAGAGGTCCGTGGTGTAATAATCTGCAGAATATATCACTGTATCTGTCACGAGGTAGAGAGGACAGAGCAATGTTCTGCAGATCTCTAGAGAGGTCTGTGGTGTAATAATCTGCAGAATATATCACTATGTATCTGTCACGAGGTAGAGAGGACAGAGCAATGATCTGCAGATCTCTATAGAGGTCCGAGGTGTAATAATCTGCAGAATATATCACTATGTATCTGTCAGGAGGTAGAGAGGACAGAGCAATGTTCTGCAGATCTCTATAGAGGTCCGAGGTGTAATAATCTGCAGAATATATCATGTATCTGTCAGGAGGTAGAGAGGACAGAGCAATATTCAGCAGCTCTAGAGACGTCAGTGGTGTAATAATCTGCAGAATATATCACTATGTATCTATCAGCAGGTAGAGAGGACAGAGCAATGTTCTGCAGATCTCTATAGAGGTCCGAGGTGTAATAATCTGCAGAATATATCACTATGTATCTGTCAGGAGGTAGAGAGGACAGAGCAATGTTCTGCAGATCTAGAGAGGTCAGTGGTGTAATAATCTGCAGAATATATCACTATGTATCTGTCAGGAGGTAGAGAGGACAGAGCAATGTTCTGCAGATCTCTAGAGAGGTCAGTGGTGTAATAATCTGCAGAATATATCACTATGTATCTGTCAGGAGGTAGAGAGGACAGAGCAATGTTCTGCAGATCTCTATAGAGGTCCGAGGTGTAATAATCTGCAGAATATATCACTATGTATCTATCAGGAGGTAGAGAGGACAGAGCAATGTTCTGCAGATCTAGAGAGGTCCGAGGTGTAATAATCTGCAGAATATATCACTATGTATCTGTCACGAGGTAGAGAGGACAGAGCAATGTGCAGATCTCTATAGAGGTCCGAGGTGTAATAATCTGCAGAATATATCACTATGTATCTATCAGCAGGTAGAGAGGACAGAGCAATGTTCTGCAGATCTCTAGAGAGGTCAGTGGTGTAATGATCTGCAGAATATATCACTATGTATCTGTCAGGAGGTAGAGAGGACAGAGCAATATTCTGCAGATCTCTATAGAGGTCCGAGGTGTAATAATCTGCAGAATATATCACTATGTATCTGTCAGGAGGTAGAGAGGACAGAGCAATGATCTGCAGATCTGGAGAGGTCAGTGGTGTAATAATCTGCAGAATATATCACTATGTATCTGTCAGGAGGTACAGAGGACAGAGCAATGATCTGCAGATCTGGAGAGGTCAGTGGTCTAGGGGTCTGCATTTTTTTAAGTTTGTTTTTAACGGTACATTTTATTAACCCCTTAAGGACGCAGCCTAGTTTGGGCCTTAAGGCTCAGAGCCCATTTTTCAAATCTGACATATTTCACTTTATGTGGTAATAACTTCGGAATGCTTAAACCTATCCAAGCGGTTCTGAGATTGTTTTCTCGTGACACATTGGGCTTTATGTTAGTGGTAAAATTTGGTCGATATATTCAGTGTATATTTGTGAAAAATAGCAACATTTAGAGAACATTTGAAAAAAATAGCATTTTTCTGAATTTAAATTGACCTGCTCGTAAGGCAGATGGTTATACCCCCCAAAATAGTTACTAGTTCAGATTTACCATATGTCTACTTTAGATTGGCTTCGTTTTTTGAACATTCTTTTCTTTTTCTTGGACGTTACAAGGCTTAGAACATAAACAGCAATTTCTCATATTTTTAAAATGTCAAAAGCCTTTTTTTAAGGTGCCTGTTCAGTTCTGAAGTGGCTTTGAGGGGCCTATGTATTAGAAACCCCCATAAAACACCCCATTTTAAAAACTAGACCCCTCAAAGTATTCAAAACAGCATTTAGAAAGTTTTTTAACCCTTTAGGCATTTTACAGGAATTAAAGCAAAGTGGAGGTGAAATTGCAAATTTCATTTTTCTTGCTGCATTTCAATTTTGTTAATTTTTTTCTGTAACACGGAAGGTTTTACCAGAGAAACACGACTAAATATGTATTGTCCAGATTCTGCAGTTTTTAGAAATGTCCCACATGTGGCTCTAGTGCGCTCATGGACCAAAACACAAGCCCCAGAAGCAAAGAAGGACCTAGAGGATTTTGGGGCCTCTTTTTTATTAGAATATAGTTTAGGCAGCATGCCAGGTTTGAAGAGGTGTTGAGGTGCCAAAACAGTAGGAATCCCCCAGAAGTGACCCCATTTTGGAAACTGCACCCCTCAAGGAATTAATTTATGGTTGTTGTTACCATTTAGACCCCACAGTTTTTTCACAGCACGTATTTGAATTGGGCTGTGAAATAAAAAAAATGACATTTGTTTCAATAAGATGTCATTTTTTACCACAATTTCTTATTTTCACAGAGAATAACATTTCTAATTTTGTTGCCCAATTTCTCCTGAGTGCAGCAATACCCCATTTGTGGTGATAATCTGCTGTTTGGGCCCATGGGGAGGGCTCAGAAGGGAAGGACCACCATTTGGCCTACTGGAGCTTTTCTGGTGCTAGGTCATGTATGCAGAACCCCTGAGGTACCAGTACAGTTGAAACCCCCGAGAAGTGACCCCATTTTAATATCTACACCCCTTAAGACATTCATCTAGAGGTGTAGGGAGCATTTTGACGCCACAGGTATTGTGTAAAAGATAATGCGCAGCAGATGGTGCAGAGTGAGATTTGCAATTTCCTATACATATATGCCATGTCAGTGTCCGATATATTGTGCCCAGCATGTGCCACCGGAGATATACACCCCATAAACTGTAATGTGGGTTCTCCTGGGTACGGCAATACCCTCCATGTGGCTGTTATCAGCTGCCTGGGCACGCAGCAGGGCCCAGAGGGGAAAGATGAGGGGGATAAGCTGTGCGGAGTGCGTCAGGGTAGATTATAAACCAAGGGATGGATGATAAATTTGAACACTCTTTCATACAGAGCCCTGGTTTTTTGGGACACGTGTCACATTGATATATTGTGTCCTCCCTTATCCCCCTCTTATAGCAGACTTTGCACCTCTTTTGACTTTTTCCCTTCTTGCCAGTTTGGGGAACTTCTCCTGGAAAGTGTTGCCGCCCTGGTACGATGCGTGTGGCCTCGCTTCCAGAAGTACTGGGTGCCACCTCTTGAAATTCCAGGAAAGTTCCCCTCTGGCCTGTACATCGACGTAGCACCTACACATTGTATAAAGCCATCTGTATGAGGTGCCCGGCCGGCTTCTTATACCACACCACATGGCGCTGTAGGGCTTCAGGACTTGATCTGACAAGTCCACCCCTCCCATGTACCTATTGTAGTCCAGGATGCAGTCTGGTTTGGGGGTCTCTGTACTGGTACCTCGTTCAGGTACATGGGTACTGGTGTGGCATCTCTCTTGTCTTGTACGTGACACACAATATGTTGCTGCTAGATTGTGCCCTGCTCTCACTCCTTCTGAGTGTTTGCCCTGCAGAGTCTTAGGGAGGCCTCTCAGATTTCTTCTAGCAGTGCCGCATGCCGGAGGACTTCTGGAAGCGAGGCACTTGGGGGTCATCTCGGGGTGGGCACGGCTCATTATCGGCATAATGTAGGAAGCAAAGTATTGCCTCATAACGCCTCCTGGACATGGCCATGCGGCACATCAGGGTGTGGGATAAGATGTCCGTGCTCCAGTAGGTCCTAATGGACGGCTTTTTCAGAAGCCCCATGTTCAAGAGCAGTCCCCAAAACTTGCCCAACTCTGCTGCATCTACAGGGGTCCACCTGTGGGATTGGGCATAAAATGATGTGGGGTTCTTAGTAATATACTGTTGGGCATATCAATTTGTCTGGGACACCATTAGCTCTATAAAGTCATCAGTGAAGAAGTCCATCTCACTGAGCCCTGCCGTGTTACATTTTATCCCTGAGCTGCCCGTGTACTCAGGGATTTGGGGTTCATAATTGTCTGGTGTGGGCGTCCAAATGGGGTCACTTCGCTCGGGGGTATCACTTGTTGCGGGGTCACTTCTTTGGGCATGCCCCCACGTGGCGGATTTCCTCCGCAACTGTCCGCATCAATGCCGCACCTAATCCGGGTTGCGGATTACGGCTGCGGATCTGCCCAAAATGTGCAGTAAATTGATGCGGACTAGCTGCTGCGGACTGCGGAAAAAGTGCTTCCCTTCTCTCTATCAGTGCAGGATAGAGAGAAGGGACAGCACTTTCCCTTGTGAAAGTAAACGAATTTCATACTTACCGCCCGTTGTCTTGGTGACGCGTCCCTCTTTCGGCATCCAGCCCGACCTCCCTGGATGACGCGGCAGTCCATGTGACCGCTGCAGCCTGTGATTGGCTGCAGCCGTCACTTAGACTGAAACGTCATCTTGGGAAGCCGGACTGGAGACAGAAGCAGGGAGTTATCGGTAAGTATGAACTTCTATTTTTTTTACAGGTTGCTGTATATTGGGATCGGTAGTCACTGCCCAGGGTGCGGAAACAGTTACTGCCGATCGCTTAACTCTTTCAGCACCCAGGACAGTGACTATCTCCTGACGTCTCCTAGCAACGCTCCCGTAATTACGGGAGCCCCATTGACTTCCTCAGTCTGGCTGTAGACCTAGAAATACATAGGTCCAGCCAGAATGAAGAAATGTCATGTCAAAAAAGCAAGACGCATCCGCAGCACACATAACATGTGCATGACAGCTGCGGACTTCATTTCGGAATTTAGAATCTCCATTGAAGTCAATGGAGAAATTCCGCCATGAGTCCGCAACCAGTCCGCCACTGCTCCGCAACAGACGGAGCATGCTGCGGACACCAAATTCCGCTCCGCAGCCTATGCTCCGCAGCGGAATTTTACGCATCGTCTAAACGAACACTTCTAAATTTAAGTGGAAGTCAATGGAGAAACGGCTCCGCTGCGGATTGACGCTGCGGAGTGTCCGCAGCGGAATTCAAGTGAAATTCCGCCACGTGTGAACTCAGCCTTTCAGGGATTTCAACTACGGTGGTGGTCCTGGGGCATCTCAATGGATGAGGAGGTTGACAAATAAAACAGAGTCTCGCCATCTGACGAAATATTACAAATTACCCGCCATGTCACTGCTATGGACATTGTGGAAAGCCTCAGAGATCGGACATGTCCTGTCCTGCTTTTTACGGAGCGTGCTGCCATACTTTGTATGGGAACACGGGCCCAAAATGCGGGTAGCTGTCCATGGCCCCCAGCTGCCGGCCGTGCCCGCGTACCATGATTACGGGCACAGTCGCGTGCATGAGGCCCGAGTCTAAACTTTTTTTTCCGATGTGATTTTTGCAGTGGAATTGCGGCTTTTCCGATTTGTTGCAAGTTTTACGTTCCCTTTGAAACCTATGTATGAGGAAAGGCCGCAACCAAAAACACTGCGAATCAGCAACATAAAGCGACACGCTGCGGCTTAAAAGCACGCAACGCAGGGTCATTGATCAGCTGGTTTTCTGCAGGTTTGTTACGCAGTGTGTGGGTGAGATTCCTTCATACTGGATTATGCTGCACATTTTCAGCAATGAAATAAGTTGTGGAAAACCTGCAGTATTTATGCTGCGTGTGAACATACACTAAGGCTACAGCACACGTGGCCTATTTGGATCCGAAAATTGGCACCAAAGCTCAGGAAATTTGCAGATAAAAGGCCTTGTTCACATGTGACTTGGGGTCCCGTTCTGACGGAGCTTTCCGTATTAACGGGACTCTGAACCGACACAGACGGAACCCAGAGGCTTCCATTTCCATCCCCATTGACGGATCTGTCACCATTGAAATCAATGGTGATGGAAAGGGAAACCTCTGGGTTCCGTCTGTGTCGGTTCAGGGTCCCGTTCTGACGGAAAGCTGCGACGGAACATCAGAAGGGGAACCCAACGCAGATGTGAAAGAGGCCGGAGCCGCACCTAACCGCACCTTTTTCCATGCATTTTTCCGTTTTGATGCGTAAATCTGTGCGTTTTGATGCTGCGGGTTTTGGAGGCGTTTTTCCTCAGAACTAGGCAGATACAATTCACAAGCAGAAACGCAAGATAAATTGACATGCGGTGGATTTTAAAATACGCATTGCAGGTCAATTTCTGTGCCGCACACAATATGCATCATGTGCATTAAGCCTAAGGGGATGTCCACGCTTAACAAAATACGCAGCTGTTTTCAAGCCAAAACCGCTCCTGATTTTCAGCCGTTTTTTTAAGCAACTTGCGTTTTTTGCGGAGTCCATGAAAAACAGCTGCAAAAGCAACGCAAGAAGTGACATGAACATTTTTACGAGGCGTTTTTTTTACACGCCGTTATTTGAAAATGAGGCGTAAAATTACGCCCCGTCGGAACAGAACGCCATATTTCCCATTTAATTCCAATGGGCTGATGTTTGTAGCCGTTCCGCTTCCCATTTTTCAGCCGTTTTTGGGATGTTTAGGCCGGGTTCACACACACTATTTACGCACCTAATTCGGGCGTTTTAGTCCCGAATTACGTCTGAAAATGCGGCTCAATAGCATCGGCAAACATCTGCCCATTCATATGAATGGGTCTTACAATGTTCTGTGCCGACGGTCACTTTTTTTACGCCCCGTTGTCAAAAGGCGGCGCGTAAAAAAGACGGCCGCGTCAAAGAAGTACCCGTCACTTCTTCAGACGTAAATGGAGCCGTTCTCCACTGACTCCATGGAAAAACAGCTCCATTTACGTCCGTAATGAACGCAGCGAAAAGCGCCTCAACATGCCTCAAAATTACGGAGCTGTTTTCTCCTGAAAACAGCCCCGAAATGTCAGCTGTAACGGACGCTGCTGTGTGAACATACACTTACAGCCCGATAAACGGCTGAAAATAGTTTAGCTCAACCACATGTGTTCTGTGCACGCACGCACACACACACACAACCATGCACGGACACACGCACGCGCGCACACACACGCACACACACACGCACGCACACACACACACGCACACGGACGCACACACACACACACGCACGCACACACACACACGCACGGACACACGCACACGCACGGACACACACGCACGGACACGCACACACACGCACGGACACACGCACACGCACGGACACACACGCACACACACGCACGCACACACGCACACACACGCACGCACACACACGGACACACACGCACACACGCACACACACACACGCGCACGTACACACGCGCACGCACACACGCACGCCACACAGAAACGCTCACACACAAGGACACGCACGCACGGACATGCACACACGCATGCACACGCACACACACACACACGCGCACGTACACACACACGCGCATGCACACACGCACGCCACACACAAACGCACACACACAAGGACACGCACGCACGCATGCACGGACACACGCACCCACGCACATGCACGTACACACACACACGCACACACACGCACGCATCCACACGGACACACGCACACACACACGCACGGACGCACACGCGCACGTACACGCACACACGCGCACGCACACACGCACGCCACACACAAACGCGCACACACACGGACACGCACACACGCACGCACGGACACACACACACACGCACACACACACGGACACGCACGCCACACACAAACGCGCACACACACGGACACGCACACACGCACGCACGGACACACGCACGCACACACACACGCACACACACACACACACGCACGCCACACACAAACGCACACACACACACGCACGCACGGACACGCAAATTTCCAATGACTTTTTTTTAGAAGTGATTTTGTATTTTTCAGATATAGCTGCTTTGTATCCTGTATACAGAGCAGCTGTATTCTGCACTGAGACTTGAATCCGTCAGGTCAGCGAGGCGGACGGGTTCAGTGTCAGCGGGTCCTGCTCAATCTAAAAAACTCATTATTATTTTTAAATAAATATTTAGAACTTTTCACCAATCACAGCGATACGGTTTTTAAAAAATAATTAAAATAAAAGACGTTTTCACAAGGTGTACATAGAAGAGAAGCCGTGCACGTGCGGCGCAGATCCTGGGGCACCGCACTTTGTTATTTCCTCCTGTTATTTACATATCGGTGCCGTTATATTTGGCGCCAGATATTGAAATAACCCCCTGAACGGTCCATGGGGCGTGTAATTGGCGGCTTTTTAAAAAGGGAGGCGATTTCAGGCATTTTTCGCCACGGTTTCCGAAATGGTTTACAAGCAAAAAAAAAAACCTGTGTGAACAGGGCCTTAATAAAAACAGCACATTGTGATCCGGAGCCTCCGGGTGATCCAGTTCTGGCGGGTAACATGGCCAATGCAGGCAGGATTTGGACTCTACAGAAGAACCACCACGTGACTGCTTTGTAAACCAGAGACCGCGCGGCATAGACAGTTCACAAGGTAAAGCCCAGTTTGCCGCGTTAGAACCTGCAGGGGTCGCACCACAAACAAATCACTCTTTTTTGCTACGATCGCAGAAAATCCTTGTAGTTTTGCAACGAATTGAGGAAAATCTTGGCAGAATAGCGCGATCGCGGCAAAAAAAAAACCCCCGCGATTTTCGTCAATTTGCGGCAAAATGGCGCGGTTTTCCCGCGATCGCAACTTGAATGCCCCTATTGCCGTTACAAAATAGTGTATTCCTAGCTGTGCCATCATAAACCTTCCACCATATAAAAGTATAAATCGCCGGTGTAAATATGGCAGCCGTAACAGCCGCACTGCGTGCACGTGGAGCGGATTATACACATACAACTCTCATTATAAGGCGCTATTCACAAGGGTCACTTCTCAGAACGGCTTCTAGTGCGTCTAGTCTAAGGCTTCGTACACACCTGGTCGCGGCTTCCACAAAGAAACAACCAGCGAGTCCATAAAGCAGCGGTATTTACCTTGAGATGGCCACGCCCCCTCCCAAGCCGGAATTACAGCACCCTTTCAATGCTGAACACATTTTTAGCCTGTGTTCACACGGAGGTTTTTTTGCAGGAGGAAAATTCTGCCTCAAAATTCCGTTTGGGATTTTGAGGCAGATTTTGACCTTCCTGCACGGCGTTTGCCACGTTTCTCGCTCGCGCACATTGAGTGCTACGGGCAAAAAACTCCCCGAAATACGCTTCATCTGCCTCCCATTGACGTCAATGGGAGATCAGAGGCGTAACCGCGCGAAGATTGGGCATGTCCCTTCTTTCTCCCGCGAGGCAATTTTAACGCTCGCGGGAGAAAAGCGCCCCCACCTGTCATTGAAATCAATGGGAGGCATTTTCGTACGGTTTTTGACGAGTTTTGCGGAGCAGTTTCCGCGCCAAAAAGGTCGTCAAAATACTCTGTGTGAACAGAGCCTTAAACTCAAGCATTACGTGCGGATTTGCCGGTGCGTAATCCACAGTGTTAATTAAAGGGGTTGTCCGAGATACCAATTTTTTTTCAAAAACTGTGTCATACGTTACCCCTTATACAGACAACCTAAATAAAGCATTATTTAAAAAATAATTCTACTTAGCACATTTCTGCTTTGAGTTTAGCACAGTTTGTTTACATGCAGTTCAGCTCTGGTTTGTTGATCTTTCCTTGTTATGAAACTTTTTTCCCGTGCACGCTCATTGCAGGCTGCAATGAGCGTGCACGTACCTTCCAAGAGTTCACGTGAGCTGTCCTTGCTCCTCCCCGGTGACCTCCTTCACTGGACTTGTCTTCTTGCTGACATTCTTGAAGGATGGTGAGCAAATGTTCTCCCCCCATTATGTTTTCACATTTATGTTTTCTTTCTCTTTTCAGGTCTATAAACCTCTTCGTGTCTCCCTCACCCTCACCCTCGTCCACCCTCACCCTCGTCCACCCTCACCCTCGCCCACCCTCACCCTCATCCTCGTCCACCCTCACCCTCGTCCACCCTCACCCTCGTCCACCCTCACCCTCACCCTTGTCCACCCTCACCCTCGTCCACCCTCACCCTCGTCCACCCTCACCCTCGTCCACCCTCACCCTCGTCCACCCTCACCCTCGTCCACCCTCACCCTCGTCCACCCTCACCCTCGTCCTCCCTCACCCTCGTCCACCCTCACCCTCGTCCACCCTCACCCTCGTCCACCCTCACCCTCGTCCACCCTCACCCTCGTCCACCCTCACCCTCGTCCACCCTCACCCTCGTCCACGCTCACCCTCGTCCACCCTCACCCTCGTCCACCCTCACCCTCGGCCACCCTCACCCTCGTCCACCCTCTTCTATCTCATGTCTCTCTCCACTAAGGCTTTGTTCACACTGAGTTTTTTTGCCGGAGGAATATCTGCCTCAAAATTCCGTCTTGAAGTTTGCGGCAGATTTACCTCTCCCTGCACGTTGATTTTTGCGTAATTTTTCCCGGAGTTTTTTGTGCGCTGTTTGCGGTTTTGTTTGCCGCTTTGTTCGGGCCGTTTTTCGCTTTGTTTATCTTGGCGTTTTTTGCTTGTTTGTTTGCGTCTTTTTTTGCTGTGTTTTCCGTTGCGTTTATCGTAGCCTTTTTCGCATCGTTTATCGTTTCTTTTTTTGCGTCGTTGTTTGCGGCTATTTTTGCTGCGTTTTTCGTTGCGTCTTTCGTGGCGTTTTCCCAGTTGTTTTTCGCGGCGTTCTTTGCCTTTTTGTTTGCGGCTTTTTTCGCGTCTTTTTCCGCGATGTTTTTCGCAACGTTTTCCGTGGCGTTTATCGTAGCCTTTTTTGCGTCGTTTTTCGCGTCTTTTTTTGCGTCGTTGTTTGCGGGTTTTTTTCAGCGTTTTTCGTTGCGTCTTTCGTGGCGTTTTTCCTGTCGTTTTTCGTGGCGTTCTTTGCCTCTTTTTTCGCGGCTTTATTTGAGATGTTTTTCGCGTCGTTTATCATAGCCTTTTTGGCGTTGTTTTTGCGGCTTTTTTTGCTGCGTTTTTCCCGGAGTTTTTTGTGCGCTGTTTGCGGTTTAGTTTGCCGCTTTGTTCGGGCCGTTTTTCGCTTTGTTTATCTTGCCGTTTTTTGCTTGTTTGTTTGCGTCTTTTTTTGCTGTGTTTTCCGTTGCGTTTATCATAGCCTTTTTCGCATCGTTTATCGTTTCTTTTTTTGCATCGTTGTTTGCGGCTATTTTTGCTGCGTTTTTCGTTGCGTCTTTCGTGGCGTTTTCCCAGTTGTTTTTCGCGGCGTTCTTTGCCTCTTTGTTTGCGGCTTTTTTCGCTTCTTTTTCCGCGATGTTTTTCGCAACGTTTTCCGTGGCGTTTATCGTAGCCTTTTTTGCGTCGTTTTTCGCATCTTTTTTGCGTCGTTGTTTGCGGTTTTTTTTCAGCGTTTTTCGTTGCGTCTTTCGTGGCGTTTTTTCCTGTGTTTTTCATGGCGTTCTTTGCCTCTTTTTTCGCTGCTTTATTTGCGATGTTTTTCGCGGCGTTTATCGTAGCCTTTTTGGCGTTGTTTTTGCGGCTTTTTTTGCTGCGTTTTTCGCGTCGTTTTCCGTGGTGTTTTTCGCCCACGGCAATTGAGCGCCGCGGGCATAAAACAACGGAAATACGCTTTCTCTGCCTCCCATTGAAGTCAATGGGAGGTCAGAGGCGTAAACGCCCGAAGATGGAGCATGTCGCTTCTTTTTCCCACGAGGCAGTTTTACTGCTCGTGGGAAAAAGACCCCGACGCCTCCCATTGAAATCAATGGTACGCATTTTCGGGCCGTTTTTTACAAGTTTTGCTACGCTGTTTCTGCTTAAAAAAAACAGGCGGAAACATCCCCGTAATTTCAGCCGTTATGGACGCCCTCGTGTGAACATACCCTAACAATGTAGGCCTAGATACAGGACCCCAGAAGATCTTATCCAGTTCAGGACCGGGCTATTTTGCACCTTCAGGACCAGACACCGTTTAGCCATTTTTAGAACGTGTTCGTTAAATGGCTATAACTTTTTTATTTGTTGGGCTAACGACGTGATTTTTGCGATGTTTTTTTCCGTAGACAATGCAGGTTTCGTTTTTATACGCACCTTTTTTGCCATTTTAGAATTTTTATTCATAAAGTTTGAAAATAATAGTAAAAAAATAAGCTTTTTTAAGTTTCAGCTATTTTTTTTGGTAATAACATAGTTTTACCCTAAAATAGACCTTTTATTTGTGACCGTCATTGTCTACCGTAAATTTTTATATATTACATGTCTATATTAGGGTAATTGGGTCAGCGCTAGCGTTACAACAATGATTGGCGGGGGGAACGTTTTTTTTTGGGGTGGGTATTTTAGGTGTATTTATAATTAAATTTTTTTTTGCACTTTACTTTATTATTTTTTTTATTACTATGGTCTGTCCCCCAAAGGTCAGAAAAGACCTTTGGGGAACTTTCTATATATTTGTTCTTTCTTTTACACCATGTTTTTCCCCTGTAACTGGAGATGCACAGCAGGGAAATCAGCCCTCTCATAGTGACGATTGTCACTAATAGGGCTGTGCTGGGTCTAGTAAGACCCAGCAGCAGCCTGTCAGTAACGGCACCCGGCGATCATGTGACCAGTCACATGATCACCGTGAGGAATAGAGACAGCGCCGCTGCTGCTGTCTCTATTCCTGTACACAGCGCGCATTCAGCACTGTGTACAAGTGATCTGAGAAGACAGAAGCAGCGAAAGCTGCTTCTATCCTCTCCTCAGGGTCCCCGGCAGTCACTGACAGCCGGAGACCCGACATTCAGCTGCCCGATCGCGCGGGCAGCAAGTTAAAACCCGAGCCGTAGAAAGTCTATGGCTCGGGTTTTAAGGACCCGTCCCTGACCGCTGGCCGTAAAGATACAGCCAGCGGTCGGGAACCAGTTGTTAAACAGTGTACGGTGTCCCGCGGGCCGCAGATAACAGCCTCAAGGGCTGCATGCGACCCGTGTGCTGCATCGTGTTGTATAATTCCCTATCAAAGCCTACTATGTGTAGGCTTTGATAGGGGAAGATCTAAAAGTACAGAGGTCACTGTACCTTTCTAGTCCGCGGGTGCCGTCCCTCTTCACTTTTTTCACTGTGAACACGCATAGGCGCGCTCACAGTGAAAAGATGCATAGGCTGGGCGGGCGGGCACACGCAGAAACGTCACGTCTCCAGTGATGTGTCGTGTCCCATCCGAGGTCTCGCTGGGGCGAGACCATGTGATCGGGATACGACACGACAGTGGAGGAGGAAGAAAACGTGACGTCAGAAGACATGTGATCGGCAGAAAAGAGCTGCCAGAACGGAGATCAGAAGCAAGATTGCACAGGTAAGTATATTAGGGAATAGTTAATAAGTGCATTGTGTGTTTAACTTTAAAATAAAAATATATCTCGGACAACCCCTTTAAGTAAATGAGATTTCAAGTAATATTATCTACACATTGCGAAATTGTACCGCACGTAAATTTACCTGCGGTGCGTATTTTAAAATCTGCAGCATGTCAATTGATCTTGTGTTTCCGCCTGCGAATTGTATCTGACAAATTTAATAGAAACATCGCCCCAAAAATCCGCAGCATTAGGGTATGTTCACACGGCAGCCTCCGTTACGGCTAAAATGACGGAGCGGTTTTCAGGAGAAAACGGCTCCACAATTTCAGACGTAATGGCAAGTGCAGGCGCTTTTCGCTGCGTCCATTACGGACGTAATTGGAGCTGTTTTTCCATGGAAAACGGCTCCAATTACGTCTCAAGAGGTGACAGGCACTTCTTTGACGTGGGCGTCTTTTTAACGCGCCGTCTTTTGAAAGCGGCCCGTAAAAAAAATGACCGTCGGCACAGAACATCGTAAGACCCATTCAAATGAATAGGCAGATGTGTGCCGACAGTTTAAAGCCGTATTTTCGGACGTAATTCGAGGCTACAACGCCAGAATTACGTCCGTAAATAGGGTGTGTGAACCCGGCCTCAGGGCTTGTCCACACATAGTGGAATTGCTGAAGAAAAATGTCTGCAGCATTTCCATTAAAACTAGCAGACATTCTGCTGTGGAAAAACCGCGCCATTTCCTGCGTTTTTGACTTCTTCAATGACTTGCGCCGTTCTCACACAGACGGCGTACGCTGCAGAGAATGGAACGGCTCCCGTTCTCACACAGACGGCGTACGCTGCAGAGAATGGAACGGCTCCCGCTCTCACACAGACGGCGTACGCTGCAGAGAATGGAACGGCTCCCGCTCTCACACAGACGGCGTACGCTGCAGAGAATGGAACGGCTCCCGCTCTCACACAGACGGCGTACGCTGCAGAGAATGGAACGGCTCCCGTTCTCACACAGACGGCGTACGCTGCAGAGAATGGAACGGCTCCCGTTCTCACACAGACAGCGTACGCTGCAGAGAATGGAACGGCTTCCGCTCTCACACAGACGGCGTACGCTGCAGAGAATGGAACGGCTCTCGTTCTCACACAGACGGCGTACGCTGCAGAGAATGGAACGGCTCCCGCTCTCACACAGACGGCGTACGCTGCAGAGAATGGAACGGCTCCCGTTCTCACACAGACGGCGTACGCTGCAGAGAATGGAACGGCTCCCGCTCTCACACAGACGGCGTATGCTGCAGAGAATGGAACGGCTCCCGCTCTCACACAGACGGCGTACGCTGCAGAGAATGGAACGGCTCCCGCTCTCACACAGACGGCGTACGCTGCAGAGAATGGAACGGCTCTCGCTCTCACACAGACGGCGTACATTTCAGAGAATGGAACGGCTCCCGTTCTCACACAGACGGCGTACGCTGCAGAGAATGGAACGGCTCCCGCTCTCACACAGACGGCGTACTCTGCAGAGAATGGAACGGCTCCCGTTCTCACACAGACGGCGTACGCTGCAGAGAATGGAACGGCTCCCGCTCTCACACAGACGGAGTACGCTGCAGAGAATGGAACGGCTCTCGTTCTCACACAGACGGCGTACGCTGCAGAGAATGGAACGGCTCCCGCTCTCACACAGACGGCGTACGCTGCAGAGAATGGAACGCCTCCCGCTCTCACACAGACGGCGTACGCTGCAGAGAATGGAACGGCTCCCGCTCTCACACAGACGGCGTACGCTGCAGAGAAGGGAACGGCTCCCGTTCCCACACAGACGGCGTACTCTGCAGAGAATGGAACGGCTCCCGTTCTCACACAGACGGCGTACGCTGCAGAGAATGGAACGGCTCCCGCTCTCACACAGACGGAGTACGCTGCAGAGAATGGAACGGCTCTCGTTCTCACACAGACGGCGTACGCTGCAGAGAATGGAACGGCTCCCGCTCTCACACAGACGGCGTACGCTGCAGAGAATGGAACGCCTCCCGCTCTCACACAGACGGCGTACGCTGCAGAGAATGGAACGGCTCCCGCTCTCACACAGACGGCGTACGCTGCAGAGAATGGAACGGCTCCCGTTCTCACACAGACGGCGTACGCTGCAGAGAATGGAACGGCTCCCGCTCTCACACAGACGGCGTACGCTGCAGAGAATGGAACGGCTCCCGCTCTCACACAGACGGCGTACGCTGCAGAGAATGGAACGGCTCCCGCTCTCACACAGACGGCGTACGCTGCAGAGAATGGAACGACCTCCGCTCTCACACAGACGGCGTACACTGCAGAGAATGGAACGGCTCTCGTTCTCACACAAACGGCGTACGCTGCAGAGAATGTAACGGCTCCCGCTCGCATTCTCTATGGGGATGTATGTGCCGGATTCCATCTCTGTGTGCGTCGTTAATCGACACATACAGAGATGAAAAAAAAATGGCAGCCGCCATAGTGAAGTAAAAGTAAGAAGAAAGTAAAAAGTAGAACGTGAGAACACAAAGAAATACAATTTATGTTCGTATCATATTAAAAGCAATATGAGAAAAAAATTCATGACGCCTTCCCTTTAAGCAGCTCACGTTTTTCAAGACTCTTTTTCTATAGAGTCAATGAAAACGGCTCCAGAAACATCCCAAAAAGTGACATGCACATCTTTTTCGCGGGCGTCTTTTTACGTCTTTTTAAAACGGCCGCTTAAAAACCACCCGGTCGGAACAGAATGCCGTATTTTCCATTGAAATCAATGGGCAGATGTTTACAGGCGTTCTGCTTTTGACATGTCAGCCGTTTTTCGGGTCGTTTACGACCCAAAATAGCCCGTGTGAACATACCCTCAGGCTTCATGCACACGTTGCGGAATTTGTTACAGAAAATTTGCTTGAAAATCGCAGGTAAACGTAGGTAATTCCGCAGGTAAAATCCGCAGATACGTTTTTATATGCGTTTTTAGGTGCGGTTATTACATCTGATGCGGAAATAGGTGCGTTTTTTATGCCTTGGATTTTGGCGCGTTTTAAAAAAAATAACTAGTCAGATACATGTCGCAAGTGGAAACGCAAAATACATTGACATGCTATGGATTTTAGAATACGCACGGCAGGTCAATTTAAGTGCAGAAAAAATCCGCAACATGTAGATGAGATTTCTTGAAGTCGTATTTACTTTGCTTGTACTGTTTTGCACTGTGGATTTGCAGCACGAAAATATGCACGAGAAATCCGCACTTAATACCCATGGTTTGTGTTTGGCCTGAGGGTATGTGCACACGATAACGCCAATTCAGGAGAAAACAGCGCCTGCATTGCAGACGTAATTCCTCGTACTCGCGTTTTTCGAGGCGTCAATTACGTAATTTGGAGCTGTTCTTCATTGGATTCAATAAAAAACGGCTCCAATTACGTCCCAAGAAGTGTCCTGCATATAATGTATATAAGTGTCCTGCATATAATGTATATAAGTGTCCCGCATATAATTTATAGAAGTGTACCGCATATAATGTATAGAAGTGTCCTGCATATAATGTATATAAGTGTCCTGCATATAATGTATATAAGTGTCCTGCATATAATGTATATAAGTGCCCTGCATATAATGTATATAAGTGTCCTGCATATAATGTATATAAGTGTCCCGCATATAATGTATAGAAGTGTCCCGCATATAATGTATATAAGTGTCCCGCATATAATGTATATAAGTGTCCTGCATATAATGTATAGAAGTGTCCCGCATATAATGTATATAAGTGTCCCGCATATAATGTATATAAGTGTCCTGCATATAATGTATATAAGTGCCCTGCATATAATGTATATAAGTGTCCCGCATATAATGTATATAAGTGTCCTGCATATAATGTATAGAAGTGTCCTGCATATAATGTATATAAGTGTCCTGCATATAATGTATATAAGTGTCCCGCATATAATGTATAGAAGTGTCCCGCATATAATGTATATAAGTGTCCTGCATATAATGTATATAAGTGTCCCGCATATAATGTATATAAGTGTCCTGCATATAATGTATATAAGTGTCCTGCATATAATGTATATAAGTGTCCTGCATATAATGTATATAAGTGTCCCGCATATAATGTATATAAGTGTCCCGCATATAATGTATATAAGTGTCCCACATATAATGTATATAAGTGTCCCGCATATAATGTATATAAGTGTCCCGCATATAATGTATAGAAGTGTCCCGCATATAATGTATATAAGTGTCCCGCATATAATGTATATAAGTGTCCCGCATATAATGTATATAAGTGTCCTGCATATAATGTATAGAAGTGTCCTGCATATAATGTATATAAGTGTCCCGCATATAATGTATATAAGTGTTCTGCATATAATGTATATAAGTGTCCCGCATATGATGTATATAAGTGTCCCGCATATAATGTATAGAAGTGTCCCGCATATAATGTATATAAGTGTCCCGCATATAATGTATATAAGTGTCCCGCATATAATGTATATAAGTGTCCCGCATATAATGTATAGAAGTGTCCCGCATATAATGTATATAAGTGTCCCGCATATAATGTATATAAGTGTCCCGCATATAATGTATATAAGTGTCCCGCATATAATGTATATAAGTGGCCCGCATATAATTTATATAAGTGTCCCGCATATAATGTATATAAGTGTCCCGCATATAATGTATATAAGTGTCCCGCATATAATGCATATAAGTGTCCCGCATATAATGTATATAAGTGTTCTGCATATAATGTATATAAGTGTCCCGCATATAATGTATATAAGTGTCCCGCATATAATGTATATAAGTGTCCCGCATATAATGTATATAAGTGTCCCGCATATAATGTATATAAGTGTCCCGCATATAATGTATATAAGTGCCCCGCATATAATGTATATAAGTGTCCCGCATATAATGTATATAAGTGCCCCGCATATAATGTATATAAGTGTCCCGCATATAATGTATATAAGTGTCCTGCATATAATGTATATAAGTGTCCTGAATATAATGTATATAAGTGTCCCGCATATAATGTATATAAGTGTCCCACATATAATGTATATAAGTGTCCCGCATATATTGTATATAAGTGTCCCGCATATAATGTATATAAGTGTCCCGCATATAATGTATAGAAGTGTCCCGCATATAATGTATAGAAGTGTCCCGCATATAATTTATATAAGTGTCCCGCATATAATGTATATAAGTGTCCCGCATATAATGCATATAAGTGTCCCGCATATAATGTATATAAGTGTCCTGCATATAATGTATATAAGTGTCCTGCATATAATGTATATAAGTGTCCCGCATATAATGTATATAAGTGTCCCGCATATAATGTATATAAGTGTCCCGCATATAATGTATAGAAGTGTCCCGCATATAATGTATATAAGTGTCCAGTATATAATGTATATAAGTGTCCTGCATATTATGTATATTAGTGTCCCGCATATAATGTATATAAGTGTCCCGCATATAATGTATATAAGTGTCCCGCATATAATGTATATAAGTGTCCTGCATATAATGTATATAAGTGTCCCGCATATAATGTATATAAGTGTCCCGCATATAATGTATATAAGTGTCCTGCATATAATGTATATAAGTGTCCCGCATATAATGTATATAAGTGTCCCGCATATAATGTATATAAGTGTCCCGCATATAATGTATATAAGTGTCCCGCATATAATGTATATAAGTGTCCCGCATATAATGTATATAAGTGTCCTGCATATAATGTATATAAGTGTCCCGCATATAATGTATATAAGTGTCCCGCATATAATGTATATAAGTGTCCCGCATATAATGTATATAAGTGTCCCGCATGTAATGTATATAAGTGTCCCGCATATAATATATATAAGTGTCCCGCATATAATGTATAGAAGTGTCCCGCATATAATGTATAGAAGTGTCCCGCATATAATGTATAGAAGTGCCCCGCATATAATGTATAGAAGTGTCCCGCATATAATGTATAGAAGTATCCCGCATATAATGTATAGAAGTGTCCTGCATATAATGTATAGAAGTGTCCCGCATATAATGTATATAAGTGTCCCGCATATAATGTATATAAGTGTCCCGCATGTAATGTATATAAGTGTCCCGCATATAATGTATATAAGTGTCCCGCATATAATGTATATAAGTGTCCCGCATATAATGTATAGAAGTGCCCCGCATATAATGTATAGAAGTGTCCCGCATATAATGTATAGAAGTGTCCCGCATATAATGTATAGAAGTGTCCCGCATATATTGTATATAAGTGTCCCGCATATAATGTATATAAGTGTCCTGCATATAATGTATATAAGTGTCCTGCATATAATGTATATAAGTGTCCCGCATATAATGTATATAAGTGTCCCGCATATAATGTATATAAGTGTCCCGCATATAATGTATATAAGTGTCCCGCATATAATGTATATAAGTGTCCTGAATATAATGTATATAAGTGTCCCACATATAATGTATATAAGTGTCCCGAATATAATGTATATAAGTGTCCCGCATATAATGTATATAAGTGTCCCGCATATAATGTATAGAAGTGTCCCGCATATAATGTATAGAAGTGTCCCGCATATAATGTATAGAAGTGTCCCGCATATAATGTATAGAAGTGTCCCGCATATAATGTATAGAAGTGTCCCGCATATAATGTATATAAGTGTCCCGCATATAATGTATATAAGTGTCCCGCATATAATGTATATAAGTGTCCCGCATATAATGTATATAAGTGTCCTGAATATAATGTATATAAGTGTCCCGCATATAATGTATACAAGTGTCCCGCATATAATGTATATAAGTGTCCTGCATATAATGTATATAAGTGTCCCGCATATAATCTATATAAGTGTCCCGCATATAATGTATATAAGTGTCCCGCATATAATGTATAGAAGTGTCCCGCATATAATGTATATAAGTGTCCCGCATATAATGTATATAAGTGTCCCGCATATAATGTATATAAGTGTCCCGCATATAATGTATAGAAGTGTCCCGCATGTAATGTATATAAGTGTCCCGCATATAATGTATATAAGTGTCCCGCATATAATGTATATAAGTGGTCTGCATATAATGTATATAAGTGTCCTGCATATAATGTATATAAGTGTCCTGCATATAATGTATATAAGTGTCCTGCATATAATGTATATAAGTGTCCTGCATATAATGTATATAAGTGCCCTGCATATAATGTATATAAGTGTCCCGCATATAATGTATATAAGTGTCCCGCATATAATGTATATAAGTGGTCTGCATATAATGTATATAAGTGTCCTGCATATAATGTATATAAGTGTCCTGCATATAATGTATATAAGTGTCCTGCATATAATGTATATAAGTGTCCTGCATATAATGTATATAAGTGTCCTGCATATAATGTATATAAGTGCCCTGCATATAATGTATATAAGTGTCCCGCATATAATGTATATAAGTGTCCCGCATATAATGTATATAAGTGTCCCGCATATAATGTATATAAGTGTCCCGCATATAATGTATATAAGTGTCCCGCATATAATGTATATAAGTGTCCCGCATATAATGTATATAAGTGTCCCGCATATAATGTATATAAGTGTTCTGCATATAATGTATATAAGTGTCCCGCATATAATGTATATAAGTGTCCCGCATATAATGTATATAAGTGTCCCGCATATAATGTATATAAGTGTCCCGCATATAATGTATATAAGTGTCCTGAATATAATGTATATAAGTGTCCCACATATAATGTATATAAGTGTCCCGAATATAATGTATATAAGTGTCCCGCATATAATGTATATAAGTGTCCTGCATATAATGTATATAAGTGTCCCGCATATAATGTATATAAGTGTCCCGCATATAATGTATATAAGTGTCCCGCATATAATGTATATAAGTGTCCCGCATATAATGTATATAAGTGTCCCGCATATAATGTATATAAGTGTTCTGCATATAATGTATATAAGTGTCCCGCATATAATGTATATAAGTGTCCCGCATATAATGTATATAAGTGTCCCGCATATAATGTATAGAAGTGTCCCGCATGTAATGTATATAAGTGTCCCGCATATAATGTATATAAGTGTCCCGCATATAATGTATATAAGTGGTCTGCATATAATGTATATAAGTGTCCTGCATATAATGTATATAAGTGTCCTGCATATAATGTATATAAGTGTCCTGCATATAATGTATATAAGTGTCCTGCATATAATGTATATAAGTGCCCTGCATATAATGTATATAAGTGTCCCGCATATAATGTATATAAGTGTCCCGCATATAATGTATATAAGTGGTCTGCATATAATGTATATAAGTGTCCTGCATATAATGTATATAAGTGTCCCGCATATAATGTATATAAGTGTCCTGCATATAATGTATATAAGTGTCCCGCATATAATGTATATAAGTGTCCCGCATATAATGTATATAAGTGTCCCGCATATAATGTATATAAGTGTCCCGCATATAATGTATATAAGTGTCCCGCATATAATGTATATAAGTGTTCTGCATATAATGTATATAAGTGTCCCGCATATAATGTATATAAGTGTCCCGCATATAATGTATATAAGTGTCCTGCATATAATGTATATAAGTGTCCCGCATATAATCTATATAAGTGTCCCGCATATAATCTATATAAGTGTCCCGCATATAATGTATAGAAGTGTCCCGCATATAATGTATATAAGTGTCCCGCATATAATGTATATAAGTGTCCCGCATATAATGTATATAAGTGTCCCGCATATAATGTATAGAAGTGTCCCGCATATAATGTATATAAGTGTCCCGCATGTAATGTATATAAGTGTCCCGCATGTAATGTATATAAGTGTCCCGCATATAATGTATATAAGTGTCCCGCATATAATGTATAGAAGTGTCCCGCATATAATGTATATAAGTGTCCCGCATATAATGTATAGAAGTGTCCTGCATATAATGTATATAAGTGTCCCACATATAATGTATATAAGTGTCCCGCATATAA
The DNA here is from genome assembly GCF_050947455.1 of Rhinoderma darwinii. Lineage (NCBI taxonomy): Eukaryota > Metazoa > Chordata > Amphibia > Anura > Rhinodermatidae > Rhinoderma > Rhinoderma darwinii. The sequence continues at coordinate 15,227 of NW_027463422.1, read as the reverse complement.
TGTATATAAGTGTCCCGCATATAATGTATATAAGTGTCCAGCATATAATGTATATAAGTGTCCTGCATATAATGTATATAAGTGTCCCGCATATAATGTATATAAGTGTCCCGCATATAATGTATATAAGTGTCCCGCATATAATGTATATAAGTGTCCCGCATATAATGTATAGAAGTGTCCTGCATATAATGTATATAAGTGTCCCGCATGTAATGTATATAAGTGTCCTGCATATAATGTATATAAGTGTCCCGCATATAATGTATATAAGTGTCCCGCATATAATGTAAAGAAGTGTCCTGCATATAATGTATATAAGTGTCCCGCATATAATGTATAGAAGTGTCCTGCATATAATGTATAGAAGTGTCCCGCATATAATGTATATAAGTGTCCCGCATATAATGTATAGAAGTGTCCCGCATATAATGTATAGAAGTGTCCCGCATATAATGTATAGAAGTGTCCCGCATATAATGTATAGAAGTGTCCCGCATATAATGTATATAAGTGTCCCGCATATAATGTATATAAGTGTCCCGCATATAATGTATATAAGTGTCCTGCATATAAGTGTATATACAGCCCCCTGTAGATAGCTCCACGCACAGCCCCCCCCTGTAGATAGCTCCACACACCACACACAGCCCCCCAGTAGATAGCTCCACGCACAGCCCCCCTGTAGATAGCTCCACGCACAGCCCCCCCTGTAGATAGCACCAGACATTGCCCCCCTGTACATAGCTCCACACACAGCCCCGCTGTACAAAGCTACACACACAGCCCCCCTGCACAAAACTCCACACACAGCCCCCTGTAGATAGCGCCAGACACAGCCCCCCTGTAGATAGCACCAGACACAGCCCCCCTGTACATAGCTCCACACACAGCCCCCTGTACATAGCTCCACACACAGCCCCCCTGTAGATAGCTCCACACACAGTCCCCCCTGTAGATAGCTCCACACAGCCCCCTGTAGATAGCACCAGACACTGCCCCCTGTACATAGCTACACACACAGCCCCCCTGTACATAGCTACACACACAGCCCCCTGCACATAATTCCACACACAGCCCCCCTGTACATAACTCCACACACAGCCCCCCCTGTAGATAGCTCCACACAGCCCCCTGTAGATAGCACCAGACACTGCCCCCCCTGTACATAACTCCACACACAGCCCCCCTGTACATAACTCCACACACAGCCCCCCTGTACATAACACCACACACAGCCCCCCTGTACATAACTCCACACACAGCCCCCCCTGTAGATAGCTCCACACAAAGCCCCCACTGTAGATAGCTCTACACACAGTCCCCATGTAGGTAGCGCAACACAACCCCCTTATACTTTGTGCCACATTGCTGCCAGAGCGGAGAGCGGTAGAGGTAGCCTGGGTATGTTGACCCACTAGTCCGCACCCTCATAGCGGAGTAGCAGCTGGCCAAACAACAGTCCTAGTCAGTGGCGGATTAAGTAGGCCATAGGCCCTGAGCTGTTCCACAAATTTGGGCCCCCCTTCCCCACCGCCGTTCTGCCGTGTCTATAGTGAACACCACCTTTTTGTGCGAGCATTGACAAATGGGTGTTACGATTCCCCTTGTCAAAGGGCTGTGTCCCTACATACTGACAGTCTCCAACCATCGCTGACAGTATAACACTGTGTAGGGACACTTCCTCTTGACAATGGGAATGGTAACACGCATTTATCTATTAGTCCTGGGTACACAGAGGTATATAGAATACAAGGATTACCTGCAACAGATATGTCAGGAGAGGTGACAGATCCCCTATCGATCCAGTGACGGCTTCTCTGATGAGTCGTTTTCTTTTCTTCTCCATCTGACGCAGACCGTTATGGCGACTTCTCCTGATGAGACATCTTTGCCCGTCACTTCTGCAGCCATTTCCAGCCTCTATAGAAACACACAAATTTAGACACCTAGGCCCAGGCCCCAGGGGCGTAACTAGGAAAGACTGGGCCCCATAGCAAACGTTTGACTGGGGCCCCCCCTCCGCTGGGTATCACACAACCCCCCCTTGTAGATAGTGCCTCCATATAGATTCCACCACACAGCGCCCCCTATAGATAGCGCCATACACAGTCCCCTGTAGATAACGCCTTACAGCCCCCCTGTAGATGACGTCTTACAGCCCAAAATCCCCCTGTAGAGAACGCAATACAGCCCCCTGTAGATATTGCAATACAGACCCCCCTTGTAGAGAACGCCATACGACCCCCCTTGTAGAGAACGCCATACAGGCCCCCTGTAGATAACGCCATACAGGCCCCCTGTAGATAACGCCATACACACCCCCCTGTAGATAACGCCTTACAGACTCCCCCCTGTAGATAACGCCATACAGAGTCCCCCCTGTAGATAACGCCATACAGAGTTCCCCCTGTAGATAACGCCATACAGAGTCCCCCTTGTAGATAACGCCATACAGACCCCCCTGTAGATAACGCCATAGAGCCCCCCCCAAAAAAAACTGCCTTTAGTTTGTCCTACAAAAGAGATGTATCCCCTATCCACAGGATAAGGGGTACATGTGTGATCGCTGGCAGCGATAAGGAGACCCCGGAAGTCCGAGGTTTGTCATGGAGAACTTCGGGGGACTCTCGGTCCCCCGTTCTCCTTATCATGCTGTGGGTCCCGTAGCAACCGCTACGGCTGCTATAGCGGTAGTTACGCCACTGCCAGGCCCATACATTAACCGCTTTGGCCACTTTTGACCTTTCTGACAGAGCCTCATTTTTCAGTCTGACATGTTTCACTTTATGTGGTAATAACTTGGGAATGCTTTCAGCTATCCAAGCGATTCTGAGATTATTTTCTCCTGACACATTGGACTTTATGTTACTGGCAAAATTTGCTTGATACATTCAGTATTTAATTGTAAAAAACACCAAAATGGAGTGAAAAATTTCAAAAATTTGCATTTTTCTAATTTAAATGTATCCGATTGTAAGACAGGCAGTTATACCACACAAAATTGCTGCTAATCAACATCCCCCATATATCTACTTTAGATTGGCATAGTTTTTTGAATATAGTTTTATTGTTCTAGGACGTTGCAAGGCTTAGAACTTTAGCTGCAATTTCTAACATTTTCAAGGAAATTTCAAAAGTTCAGTTGTGAAGTGGCTTTGAGGGCTTTATATATTAGTAACCCTGAATAAGTCACCCCATTTTAAAAACTTCACCCCTCAAAGTATTCAAAACAGAATTTCGAAAGTTTCTTAACCCTTTAGATATTTCACATGAATTAAAGCAAAGTAGAGGTGAAATTTACAAATCCTTTTTTTTTTTTTTTTGCAGAAATTCATTTTTAATCCATGTTTTTTTGTAACACAGAAGGTTTTTACCAGAGAAATACAACTCAATATTTATTGCCCAGAGTCTGCAGTTTTTAGAAATATCCCACATGTGGCCCTAGTGTGATAATGGACTGAAGCACCGGCCTCAGAAGAAAAGAAGTACCTAGTGGATCTTGAGCCTCCTTTTTATTAGAAAATATTTTAGGCACCATGTCAGGTTTGAAGGGCTCTTGCGGTGTCAAAACAGTGGAAATCCCTCAAAAGTTACACCATTTGGAAAACTAGACCCCTCAATGAAATTATCTAGGGGTATAGTGAGCATTTTGACCCTATAGGTTTATTGCAGAAATTATGGGAAGTAGGCCGTGAAAATTAAAATCTACATTCTTTCAAAGAAAATGTAGGTTTGCTAATTTTTTCTAATTTCCACAAGGACTAAAAGGAGAAAAAGCCCCAACACATTTGTAAAGCAATTTCTCCCGATTAAAACAACACCCCACATGTGGTGCTAAATGGCTGTTTGGACACACGGCAGGGCTTAGAAGGGAAAGAGCACCATTTTGCTTTTGGAGCTCAAATTTAGCAGGAATGGTTTGTGGAGGCCACGTCGGATTTGCAAAGACCCCGAAGGGACAAAACAGTGGAAACCTCCCACAAGTGACCCCATTTTGGAAACTACACCCCTTTATGAATTCATCTATGGGTGTAGTGAGCATTTTGACCCCACAGGGGTTTTATAGATAATTTTTTTTGAATGTATGTATTATTATTTTTCCAAACATTACAGACAAGTGAACAAAAATGCAACAATTCAACAACATGTCCCATGGCAATAGCATCTCTGAACACTAATATCATTATGTTGCATAGAATATAATCTTCAAGTTGTATAAATTACTACAAAGGGTCCTCATTGGAACACGGACAGAATTAGAGATTTTACCCCAAAGACAAAGGGAAAAAGTGTCAATATTCATAGGACATGTAACACATTAAATAAACCATAAAGAAGGGGGAAGGGAAGGATAGAGGGGGGGGGAGAGGGTGGACACGTGTATCCCCCATCAGTATCACGATTCCACACTGATGCTTGAGGAATCCTATCATGATTGGTGTCACGCCAGACAGCTGATGTTCCAGATACCAAGTTGTGGAGCCAAAGCATGCAATCAGTTTTTGTTTTATATGAAGTGGTAAGAGAGGTATAAAGTTCTCCCACAACTTAAAAAAAAACCTCAGTTTTGTGCTTTTTTTGAAGGGAGGTTTCCACCCAATCCATTTGGAAAAGATAAGATATTTTTTCTAGGAAAATACGATGTGGGGGGTGTATTAATTATCCAAACCTGGAGAATCGCCTTCCTAGCAGCCGCAGAGACATAGTATAACAGTTTTTTGTGATGTTTCGGGATAAAGCGCATGGAAGGTGGCAGTATCCCAAAGAGACCCCACTTTTGGGTTGAGCGACATTGTATGGACAGGGTGTTTGACACAAAATATTGAATCTTTCGCCAAAAGTCAATAGTTGTGCATAACCAGAGACAATGTAATAAGTCTGCATGCGGTGCTCCACACTTTAAACATGAATGGTCAGAGGAGTTACCCATGAGAAAGCCCCTGTAAGGGGACACTGAAGCCCTATGAGCTATTTTAAAAGACATCTCCCAGTACATGGCTGATGGGAGGTATTTGGCAGCCGTAGTTACTGATGATAGGATATCGTCATGAGTTATGTGATCTAAGTGGTCAACCCAGTAAGATACACCCGATCGCGATTTAGCGTAGTCCAATGGCTGTCTTAAAACATTATAGTATGTAGTGATTAGTCTTTTTCGGCATTGGTGAGATGGAGTCTAGTGACAGAAGAAGTCATCCCAGTCTTGATCTTGTAAGTGTCTAATGACCTTGTGAGCATAACTACAGGCCTGCATGTAATAAAATGGGTGTTGGCCCAAAAAATCGTATTGAATACGTAGTTCATTAAATGAGTAGGGACGACGAGTGAGCATGTTAATTATCTGACTAATACATTTCAACCCCCTCCGAGCCCATCCACGAAAGACCACATGGGGATTGGCGTTTTGGAAATCAAAGTTATGGATCCAAGGAAGGAGTAGGGAAAATCTAGGGTTTAAACCTAAGTGTACTCTGACCTTGGTCCATGTCTTCCAGGAGGACATGACTAGGGGGTTAGCTCGTTGATCAGGTGATAGAGCCGAGTAGGGAGTGTGTAAAAGGAATGTTAAGGAAATGGGTCTTGAAAATTGTTGATCTAATGTAGAATCAGTAAAGCAGGAGCTACCAGTTATCCAATCCCCAATCACTCGCAGTTGAGCTGCCATATTGTATAAGTGAATCTGGAGAAAATTAATCCCACCATGTTCACGGTGTTGCTGCAATATGCATAGGCTCACTCTTGATCTCTTTTGGTTCCAAATGAAGCCTTCACTGAGAGCATTCAGCCGTCTAACGTCCACTGGTCTCAAGTATATAGGCAAGGATTGTAGTAAGTATAACAATTTAGGGAAGACAACCATTTTTAATAGATGGGCCCTACCCAAAAATGATAGAGTAAAGTGCCTCCAAGCCATGAGTTGGGATACCAAACATGCAACAAAGGAATTAAGGTTTCGTTGATATAAACGTGATGGTTGTCTCGTGATGCGTACCCCCAAATAGGGAATGTAATCAGAGTTCCATTTAAATGCATGCTTCGAAGACCAGAGTGGCCTGGAGGGACCCTTGAGAATTAGGGCTTCTGATTTGTGTAGATTAATCTTGAAACCTGACAAGGCACCATAAATTGAGATATCCTGGAGGATTGGTTGTAACGTAGAGGCAGGGTTAGATATGAACAGCAAAATATCATCTGCAAATGGCGATAATTTAATTTGAGAATCTCCAATTTGTATGCCTTGAAAACATGCTAGGGACTGGAAATGACAGAGAAGGGGATCTCAGGACAAATTAAAAAGTAACGGTGAGAGAGGGCATCCCTGACGCGTTCCCCTGAAAATGGAGATAGGAGGCGAGTTAAGCCCATTGATGGTAAGGGATGTGGCAGAACAGGTCTGTGAGCGTGAAAGGAATGTTAGAAAGCGGTCTCCGAAGTCCCGGGACTGCAACACTGCTGTGAGAAATAGCCATGATACAGAGTCAAACGCCTTTTCCCGCGTCAAGTCCCAGCAGCATGGTCACTGGGGAGGGGGGTTTTATAGATATTATTAGAATTGGGCAGTGAAAATAAAAAAAATCTTTTTTCTTTATTAACCCTTTCAAGATCGATCTCATTTTGACCTTCATGACCAGCCCCATTTTCTCAAATCTGACATGTGTTACTTTATGTGGTAATAACTCCGGAATGCTTTTGCCTATCCAAGCGATTCTGAGATTTTTTTTCTCGTGACATATTGTACTTTATGTTAGTGGAAAAATTTGATCAATAAATTCATTGCTTATTTGTGAAAAACACCAAAATTGTGAGAAAATTTGCAAAAATTATGATTTTTCTTATTTTAAATGTATCTGCTTGTAAAACAGATCGTAATACCACACAAAATAGTTACTATTTTATATATTCCATATGTCTACTTTATATTTGCATTGTTTTTTGAACATCCTTTTATTTTTCTAGGACGTTACAAGGCTTAGAACTTTAGCAGCAATTTCTCACATTTTCAAGAAAATTTCAAAAGGCTATTTTTACAGGGGCCAGTTCAGTTCTGAAGTGGCTTTGAGGGCCTTATGTACTAGACAGACCCCATAAATCACCCCATATTAAAAACTGCACCCCTCAAAACAGCATTCAGAAAGTTTCTTAACCCTTTAGGCGCTTCACAGGAATTAAAGCAAAAGTACAGGTGAAATTTACAAATTTTCTTTTTTTCGCTGAAATTCATTTGTAATACATTTTTTTTCTGTAACACAGAAGGTTTTACCCGAGAAATGCAACTCAATATTTATTGCCCAGATTCTGCAGTTTTTAGAAATATCCCACATGTGGCCCTAGTGCGCTAATTTACTGAAATACCGGCCTCCGAAGCAAAGGATCACCAAGTGGATTTTGGGGCCTCCTTTTTTTAGAATATATTTTAGGCACCATGTCAGGTTTGAAGAGGTCTTGTGGTGCCAAAACAGTGGAAATCCCCCAAAAGTGAGACTGTTTTGGAAACTACACACCTCAAGGAATTTATCTAGGTGTATAGTTAGCCTCTTGACCCCACAGGTCTTTTGCTATATTTATTGGAGTAAGTCTGTGAAAGTGAAAATATACTTTTTTTCTGAAAAAATATAAAAAAAAATAATATTTGCAAGGAATAAAGATTAAAAAGCACCCCAAAACTTGTAAAGCTACTTCTCCCGATTACGCCAATACCCCATATGTGGTACTAAACTGCTGTTTGGACCCACAGCAGAGCTCAGAAGGGAAGGAGCGCCATTTGGATTTTGAAGTGCAGATTTTGCTGGATTGGTTTTCAGTGCCATGTCGCGTTTGCAACGCCCTGGAGGGAACGAAACAGTGGAATCCCCCCAAAACTGATCCCATTTTGAAGACTACACCCCTCAAGGAATTTTTCTAGGGGTATAGTTAGCATTTTGACCCCACAGGTTTTTTTTGCTGAATTTAGTGGAATTAGGCCGTGAATATGAAAATCTACTTTTTTCTGAAAATACATAGAAATGTTTAATTTTTACAATGAATAAAGTAGAAAAATCACCCCAAAATTTGTAAAGCAATTTGTCCTGATTACAGCAATACACCATATGTGGTAATAAACTGCTGTTTGGACACACGGCAGGACTCAGAAGGGAAGGAACAATATTTGGCTTTTGGAGCTCAAATTTAGCTGGAATGGTTTTTGGGTGTCATGTCGCATTTGCAAAGCCCCTGAGGTACCAAAACAGTGGAAACCTCCCAAAAGTCCCTTTAGGGGACTGGAACGAGCGATCATTAGGTCGCTGGTACAATACACTGCAGTACTAATGTATTGCAGTATAATGTCATTTTACAGGCTCTTGTAACAGCACGATCGCTGTTCCTGTCCGTTAGTCCCGGGTGTCAGCTGTAATACACAGCGGACACCTGCAGAATATGGAGCGGGCGCAGCGCATGAGCCCGCTCCATATATAACCCCTCGCACCACGACATGCTATTAAGTCGTGGTGCGCCAAGGCGTTAATGCGCAGCAGATGGTGCAAATTGAAAATTAACATTTTCCACTGATATGCCATTTTAATGCACAATACGTTGTGCCCAGTTTGTGCCACTGAAGACAAATACCTCATACAATGTTGAGCGGCTTCTCCCGGATATAAAATATCATATATGTGGACGTAAGCTGGTGCTTGGGCACGCTGTGGGGCTCAGAAGGGAGGGAACGCCATTTGGCTTTTGGAGCGCAGATTTTGCTTGGTAACTGTTCTGTTTGGGGTTTTGCTGGTATTTCAGTTATGATGTGGGGGTATATGTAACCTGTGCGGAGAACATCAGGGCATAATAAGAGGGTATAATAATGGGGTACATAAATAATAATCCGCAGATATGTGGCCGGTGTCGCACTGATAAATGGTCGCCCGATCTCATCTGCTTTTGGAACACTCTGCACATTTTTCATTGCCATATTCTGAGAGCAGAACTTTTTTATTTTTTCTCCAACGGAGCCGTGTGAGGGCTTATTTGTTGCGGGACAATCTGTACTTTTCATTGGTACCATTTTAGGGTACATGTGTTTTTTTTTATTACTTTTTATTAGATTTTTTTGGAAGCAAAGTGACAAAGAAACATAAATTCTGACAATGTTTTTTTTTTTTTTTTTTCTACAGGGTTCACCGTGCGGTATAAATGACATTTTACTTTATTCTGCGGGTCGGTACGATTACGGCGATACCAGATGTATATAGGTTTTTTATGTTTTGTGGCAATTGCGCAATAAAATCACTTTGATAAAATTATTTCTTTTCTGTGTCACCATATTCTGAGAGTCATAATTTTATATTTTTCCGTCAAAAAAGCGGTGTAAGGGCTTGTTTTTTGCGGGACGGGTTGTAGTTTTTATTGGTACTATTTTGGGGTACATGCGACTTTTTGATCACTTTTTATTCTATATTTTGGGAGGGTTGATGACCAAAAAAAAGTGATTCTGACATTGTTTTTTAATTATTTTTTTTGCGGTGTTCACCGTGCGGGAAAATAATATTATAGTTTTATAGTTTGGGTCGTTACGAACGCGGTGATACCAAATATGTGTACTTTTAACATTTTCATTTTTTTCCTATAATAAAAGACTTATTATAGGAAAAAAAGCATTATTTTTTTTTGTAACTTTTATAACTTGTTTTTACACTTTTATAAAACTTTTTTATTACTTTATTTTTTACTTTTTACTTGAAGCCTGGTAGCACTGATCGCTGCTATAATACATTACACTACCTAGGTAGTGTAACGTATTATAAACTGTCAGTGTGACGCTGAGAGTCACACTGACAGGAAGTATATGAGAACCAGCATCCGGCTGGTTCTCATAGGCTGCTGTGCATGGCAGACCCGGGGGCCGTTATATGGCCCCCGGTTCTGCCTTATAACCGACTGCAGCACCAGCAATCAGTCCCCGGGAAAGTTTGTTGTAGCAACAAACTTTCCAGTTTGTTATAGCAACAAACTTTCCAGTTCGTTGCTACAACACACTTTCCCTGCAATCACATGACCGGGACCTGAACTAATCAGGTCCCGATCATATCTCCAGGACCAGAGGCAGGTGATAACAGCGCGATCCGGGTGTCAGCGCTACTCTGAGACACCCAGATCGTGCTTTTAACACCCACCGTGAATTCACGTCGGCACTGCACAGAGCCCAGCAAGTGCCGACGTGAATATACAGTGGGCGGTCGGGAAGCAGTTAAGACGTAGCTTTAGCTCAAAATTTGTAATTTTCTCAATAAAGAAAAAAAAGAACCACGTTTTTGAACAATTTCTCCTGAGTACGGCAATACCAGATATGTGGTCATAAACTGCTGTTTGGGCACACGGTAGGGCTCAGAAGGGAAGGAGTGCCATTTGACTTTTGGAGTACAGATTTTGTTGGATTGGTTTCTGGTTGCTATGTTGCATTTGCAATGCCCTGTGGGACTAAAACAGTTGAAACCCTCCACAAATGACCCCATTTTGGAAACTACACCCCTCAAGGTATTCACCTAGGGGTGTAGTGAGCATTTTGACCCCACAGATGTTTCATAGATTTTATTAGGATTGGGCAGTGAAAATAAAAAAAAAACTTTCTTCAATAAGATGTAGCTTTAGCTCAAATTTTTTCATTTTCTCAATAAATAAAGGAAAAAAAGAACCACAACGTTTGTAAAGCAATTTTTCCTGAGTACGGCAATACCCGATATGTGGTCATGAACTGCTGTTTGGGCATACAGGTGTTTTGCAGAAATTAGTGTGCACTCGATGTTGCAGAGTGAAAATGGTATGGTTTCCATACATATGCCAATATGTGGTGCCCAGCTTGTGCCACCATAACAAGACAGCTCTCTAATTATTATGCTGTGTTTCCCGGTTTTAGAAACACCCTATATGTGACCCTAATCTTTTGCCTGTACTATCGATAGGGCTCAGGAGTGAGAGAGTACCATGCGAAATTGAGACCTAATTTGGCAACTTACACAGTATTGGTTCACAATTGCAGAGGCTCTGATGTGAAATAATAAAAGAAACCACTGTGAAGTGACCCCATTTTGGAAACTACACCCCTCAAGGCATTTATTTAGGGGTGTAGTGAGCATTTTCACCCCACAGGTCTTTTCCATAAATGATTGCGCGGCGGATGTTGCAAAGTAAAATTTTTAATTTTTCCCTAGATGTGACATTTCAGTGGGAAATATGTAATGTCCAGCTTATGCCACTGGAGACACACCCCAAAAATTGTTAAAAGGGTTATCCCAGGTATGGCGATGCCATATATATGGAAGTAAACTGCTGTTTGGGCACGCTTGTAGGGCTCTGAAGGGAAGGAGCGCCATTTAGCTTTTGGAGTGTGGATTTTGCTTGGTAGTAGTTTTTTGTTTGGATTTTTACTGGTATTTCAGTTTATAATGTGGGGCATATGTAAGCTGGGCAGAGTATATTAGGGGCATAGTCAGGTAGTATAATAATGGGGTAAACCATAAAATAATTCATAAATATTTGTTACGCTGTGAAGCAATACTTTCTGCACAGGCAGGTGTCGCACTGATAAATGTCTTTTCTTATCTTTCATTTGGTCCACACTCCGCACATTTGCAGTTTGAGGAATCTTGCTAGGAAGTGTTGTCCCAGTATAATACAGGCACCCTCGCTTCGAGAAGATATATTTGAATCCTCCCCTTCCTGGTTCCCTAATTTTAGGGCCTTGATAAATCGCCACTTGAAACAGAAGAAATGTTCCCCTCGGGCCGGCACAACTACATATTTTTCTTTCCTGATTTATTGGAGCCTTAACTAATTTTATTTTTTCATTGACGTAGTGGCATGGGGGCTGTTTTTTTGCGGGACGAGCTGTAGTTATTATTGGTACCATTTTGAGGTACATGCAACTTTTTGATCACTTGTTATCCTTTTTTTTGGGAGGCCAGGTAATCAAAAAACAGCAACTCTGCCATAGTTTTTTAAAGTTTTTTTTCATACAGCGTTCACAACGCATCATAAATTACATGTTACCTTCATTCTGTGGGTCAATACGATTCCGGAGATACCAATTTTATAGCACTTTTTTATGTTTTACAAATTTTTGCACAATAAAATTACTTTTGAAAAAAGAATGTATATTTTCTGTCGCCAAGTTGTAAGAGCCATAACGTTTTAATTTTTTCGTCGACGGAGCTGTAGGAGGGCTTGTTTTTTGCGAGACGAGCTATAGTTTTTTTGGAAGACAAAGTGACCAAGAAAAAAAGCAATTCTGGCATTATTTTTTAGGTTGTTTTTTACGGCGTTCACCGCAAGGGACAAATAACATAATATTTTTATAGTTCAGGTCGTTACAGAGGCGACGATACCAAATATGTATGGTTTTATTTATTTTTTTCAATAAAGAATGACTCGATAAATGAAAAAGGGCAATCGTGTTTTATGTTATTACTTGAAACTTTTATTTTTACTTTTTTTACACTTTTCTTTAGACCCACTAGGGGACTTGAAGGTCCAACTATTGGATTGATGTTCTAATACATTGTAGTGCAATGTATTAGAACTGTCAGTTGTTTACTGACAGCAAGCCGATCAGGCTCCGCCTCTGGGTGGGGCCTAATCGGCTTCCATAATGGCAGACAGGAGGCCATTGTATGGCAGGCTGCCAATTTGCTACAAACCACTTTGATGGAGTGATCGCATTGGATCGCTGCATCGAAGGGGTTAATGGCAGGAATCGGAGCTAGCTCCAGTTCCTTCCGATACATCAGGGTGTCCGCTGTAACATACAGCGGACACCCACTGCTGATGACGCTCAGCTTCTGAGCTGCAAGCTGAGCCGGCGCCATCTTGCCGATGGTACCGAAAGCCTTTTAGGCCCCGCCGCGTGGCATAGGAGACTTCCGTTGCTGGCAGACCAGGAGGTAAGCATTAGGCCTCTGATCATCTTTGCAGCCACGGGCAACCCAGCGATCACGTTGCTGGTGTGCCGGAGGCTAAAAACTCCTCAAACGCTGCGATCTCTATTGAATGCAGCATCTGAGGGGGTAATCGGCCGGATCAGATGCTAGCTCCGGTCCTGGCTGATACCTCAGGGTGCCAGTTGTAACATACAGCTGGCACCCGGCTGTGATGGTGCGGGCTCAGCTCCTGAGCCCGCAATATCACCGCAATGTAATAGTACCGTGCTTTGCGGGAAGCCCTGACATATATATATATATATATATAGGGTTGTTCGGGCACGGACCGTTTTTTATACTGATGAGCTATCGATGTGCCCGGACAACCCCTATTACTCAGACTAATAAATTTGGACCCCAGACTAGATCATAGAAAACATATTGCAGTCCCCAGACCATACACCATAAACAAATACAGACCCCAGAACAAGCACCTTGAATAAATACAGACTTCAGACCGGGCACCTAAATACAGACCCCAGACCTGACCCCCTGCACTAATAATGACCCCAGACCTGACTCCCTTAATACAGACCCCAGGCCGGACCCCCTAAACTAATAGAGACTCATAAATAAAGACCCCTAAACTAATACAGACCCCATAAACTAATACAGACCCAAGACCAGACCCCCTAAATACAGACCCCAGACCTGACCCCTACAATAATAATGACTAAAAGACCTGACTCCCTTAAGTAAAACAGACCCCAGACCAGACCCCCTATTCTAATACAAACCCCAGACCAGACCCCTAAACTAATACAGACCCTAGAACAGGCCCCCTAAATAGACCCTATAAACTAATACAGACCCCTTAAAATAACACAGACCCCTAAATATACAGACCCTAAACCTCTTAAACTGATACAGACACCAGACCCCCTAAATACAGACCCCAAACCTCCTAAATACAGTCCCCAAACCAGGCCCCCTAAAAACAGACCCCTTAAACAAATCAATCCCCTTATACTTACACAGCAGCTCTCCTCAGTCTTCTCTGTGGAATTTTGCTGCTGCTGCTGCTGCTCTTTCAATAGAAAAATATAAAACATTACAAAATATACAATATTTACAAAACACAACAAAACAAAAACGTATGTACATTTCTGTACATCATAATTAATTGCATACATAACTATAATCCCATACTCATTCATACACACACCTATACCCCCAACCCCAAGGAAACGTAACTATAACACTATATACAACATACTTATTATAACATACTCTTATAAATTTGTGCCAACCAATGGCCCGCTAAAAAAAAAATCACCACATATATAAAACAAAATGAATAATAATCACACTAATAATAAAAACAACAAATAATAATAAACTCAAAAAAATTACCATCCCATGGTGCACTTACATCAATACACCATGTAAATGAAAAGAAAAACACAAAAAAACAAACAAAATAATAATGAATTATTATTAATGTTTTTTTAAATTAAATTTTACTTATCCACATTCATGCCTAACCTTATACATACTAAGTTATGCATCACCACCCATCACCTCCTCTGATCGGCATCACGCCTCATGTCCTCCCATGACCGCATAGTTCAGATGCTGGCCCCCAACACAACACCGACCCAGCCCGATCCCACGTCTCATGTCCTCCTCACGTCCACGTAGTCCAGAATCGGGCTGGGCGCACCCCCAGGCCCCCCAGCCCACCTATCTACTGCCCATCTTACCTCAACATTCACACAAACCCATGCATACACCTATACACCATATAAATCATAACAGACACATAACTATAACCAAATACCATACTATATACATAAACCCGAAAACCTAAGTTTGCCCGCTTGTAAACCCTTTTTCTGTCTCCAAAAGCTCAAAACACAAACCTACTTGTGCTTACTCAGCCCATCACCAGAGGGGAGAGAGAGGAAAGCCCCCCTAGAGCACCAGCTCAGAGGCCAAAGCCACCCCCATCCAATACCCTGGTCCCTATCGCTAAACCTATCCACCTTGCACTATCTCTATCCCTTATTACTTTATAAACTAATCTGTCCCTCCTGCTGTCCCTCATTCTGTCCTTTCGCTATTTTCTGGTGTCATGGCCAGGTGTAGACCCCTACCCCCAGTCTAATACCCAGGGGCACCCCCTCCCCTCCCCCTGAAGCTTGGTTCGACCTAAAGCACCCTAAAATTAAAGCCCCTCCAAAGTCGAGAGACCTTGGATGCACCCAGTCTCTCAACCTCCAGAGACCGAACCTTCACCAGGTCACCCATGATATTCCTACACACCTCGTCCTCCAGGAG